>NC_084552.2:11840000-11955000 GCF_033978685.3 Nerophis lumbriciformis | reverse complement strand
GTGCATAACAGAAACAATACTACTACTGTGCATTACAGTAACAATACTACCACTGTACATAACAGTAACAATACTACTACTGTGCATAACAGTAACAGTACTACTCGATAGATAGATAGTACTTTATTGTACATAACAGTAACAATACTACTACTGTGCATAACAGTACTACTACTGTGCATAACAGTACTACTACTGTGCATAACAGTAACAGTACTACTACTGTGCATAACAGCAACAATACTACTACTGTGCATTACAGTAACAATACTACCACTGTACATAACAGTAACAATACTACTACTGTGCATAACAGTAACAATACTACTACTGTACATAACAGTAACAGTACTACTACTGTGCATAACAGTAACAATACTACTACTGTGCATAACAGTAACAATACTACTACTGTACATAACAGTAACAGTACTACTACTGTGCATAACAGTAACAATACTACTATTTTGCATAACAGTAACAATACTACTATTGTGCATAACAGTAACAATACTACGACTGCATAACAGTAACAATACTATGACTGTGCATAACAGGGAAAATACTACTACTGTGCATAACAGTAACAATACTACGACTGTGCATAACAGTAACAATACTATGACTGTGCATAACAGGGAAAATACTACTACTGTGCATAACAGTAACAATACTACGACTGTGCATAACAGTAACAATACTATGACTGTGCATAACAGGGAAAATACTACTACTGTGCATAACAGTAACAGTACTACTCGATAGATAGATAGTAGTTTATTGTGCATAACAGTAACAGTACTACTACTGTGCATAACAGTACTACTACTGTGCATAACAGTAACAATACTACTACTGTGCATAACAGTAACAGTACTACTATTGTGCATAACATGACAGTAACAGTACTACTACTGTGCATAGCAGTATGTTAATATTTCTTAAAAAGAACTGTTGAGGAGGACTCACTGGTCAGTGGTTCCTTACTGGTTAGATTCAGAATGTTGGTTGGTTGTGATGTGGTTTAAAATGACACAGCCGAAATACTACTTTGTTGTACATGTTTGTACAGTTATTTAATAAATATTTGAGCACTTTCAAAATGTATTTGTGTAAAAAATCTTGAATTGGGAGGAGTGGTGGCAATTATGCAACCCATTGCATTCTTTTCACATGATTAATATCGAATGAAGTGCTCAGTTGGTATTGGTATCGTTTTAAAGGTATATTTAAACCCTAGTGATGAACAATAACAACACAACTGCTTTAGTCATTCTCACCTGCAGGGAGAAACACAAGTCCTCGGCTGTACACTGACCAGAGCCCAGCATCTTGTGAGCAGCTTCCTATGAAAACACAATTCCTTCACATCGGGACTTTAAAATGAAATATGCCTTCTATAATTGCCAGCACTCACCTCGATAAAAGAGAGAATCCCGGAAAAGGACACGTCCATTCCTTTGACGGTGTATGGAAGCTCCACATAGTGCGTGCCCCTGATTACAAGCCATGCCAAAAAGGTGATGAAAGCAAAAAAAACAGCAGGAGTTCATTGTTGTTGTTGTTGTTGTTGTACTTACTTCTTGGCCAGCTGTTCTATGTTGTAGCCAGGACTGGGGTCGTTAGAAATCTGCAGAGTTGACCAGTTTGAGTGACTGAAAGGCCAGCAAATGTCAAAGAGTATATTTATAGTGCACACACCTTGATGACTCTGGCAAACCTGTCCAAACAGTTGCCCACTGCAATGTCTATGGTCTCCCCAAAGATCCTGTAACGCCGTTCTGAGTATGCAATGACCTTTGACAATAAGGAACACACAAATATCCACTTAGATTTTTGAATGGAAAAAATTCTATGTAAATATTAAGAGATCGACCGGGTAGATCAGGGGTCGGCAAACCAAAATATGGTAAGAGCCATATTTGAATAAAAATACAAAAAAAAAATCTGTCTGGAGTCACAAAAAAATTAAAAGCCTGATATAAGTATTATATAGAAATATATATTAGTTATATTAGCCTACTATCAAAATTACTTAAAAATCGTATATAAGTGTTATAATGAAGACAACGCATGATGTAAGTGTCTATATTAGTTATATTAGCCTACTATCAAAATGACTTTAAAAATCTTATAAAAGTGTTATAATGAAGACAACACATGATGTAAGTGTCTATATTAGTTATATTAGCCTACTATAAAAATGACTTTAAAAGTCTTATATACGTGTTATAATGAAGACAACACATGATGTAAATGTCTATATTAGTTGTATTAGCCTACTATCAAAATTACTTTAAAAGTCTTATATAAGTGTTATATAGAAGACAACACATGATGTAAGTGTCCATATTAGTTATATTAGCCTACTATCAAAATGACTTTAAAAGTCTAATATAAGTGTTATAATGAAGACAACACATGATGTAAGTGTCTATATTAGCCTACTATCAAAATGACTTTAAAAGTCTTATATAAGTGTTATCATGAAGACAACACATGATGTAAGGTTCTATATTAGTTATATTAGCCTACTATCAAAATGACTTTAAAACTCTGATATAAGTGTTATAATGAAGACAACACATGATGTAAGGTTCTATATTAGTTATATTAGCCTATTATCAAAATGACTTTAAAAATCTTATATAAGTGTTATAATGAAGACAACACATGATGTAAGTGTCTATATTAGCTATATCAGCCTACTATCAAAATGACTTTAAAAGTCTTATATAAGTGTTATAATGAAGACAACACATGATGTAAGGTTCTATATTAGTTATATTAGCCTATTATCAAAATGACTTTAAAAATCTTATATAAGTGTTATAATGAAGACAACACATGATGTAAGTGTCTATATTAGTTATATTAGCCTACTATCAAAATGACTTTAAAAATCTTATATAAGTGTTATAATGAAGACAACACATGATGTATGTGTCTATATTAGTTATATTAGCCTACTATCAAAATTACTTTAAAAGTCTTATATTAGTGTTATAATGAAGACAACACAGGATGTAAGTGTCTCTATTAGTTATATTAGCCTACTATCAAAATGACTTTAAAAGTCTTATATAAGTGTTAAAATGAAGGCAACACATGATGTAAGTGTCTATATTAGCCTACTATCAAAATGACTTTAAAAGTCTTATATAAGTGTGATAATGAAGACAACACATGATGTATGTGTCTATATTAGTTATATCAGCCTACTATCAAAATTACTTTAAAAGTCTTATATAAGTGTTATAATGAAGACAACACATGATGTATGTGTCTATATTAGTTATATCAGCCTACTATCAAAATTACTTTAAAAGTCTTATATAAGTGTTATCATGAAGACAACACATGATGTAAGTGTCTATATTAGTTGTATTAGCCTACTATCAAAATGACTTTAAAAGTCTTATATAAGTGTTATAATGAAGGCAACACATGATGTGTCTATATCAGCCTACTATCAAAATGACTTTAAAAACCTTATATAGGTGTTATAATGAAGACAACACATGATGTATGTGTCTATATTTGCTCGGTACTCGTTTTATCTTTTAACCTGTTCATTGCACAGCACTTTGGCTACCCCTGTGGTAAATTTTAAATGTGCTTTATAAATAAAGTTGATTTGATTTGATTTGATTTATATTAGTTATATCAGCCTACTATCAAAATGACTTTAAATGTCTTATATAAGTGTTAAAATGAAGGCAACACATGATGTAAGTGTCTATATTAGCCTACTATCAAAATGACTTTAAAAGTCTTATATAAGTGTGATAATGAAGACAACACATGATGTATGTGTCTATATTAGTTATATCAGCCTACTATCAAAATTACTTTAAAAGTCTTATATAAGTGTTATCGTGAAGACAACACATGATGTATGTGTCTATATTAGTTATATTAGCCTACTATCAAAATGACTTTAAAAATCTTATATAAGTGTTATAATGAAGACAACACATGATGTAAGTGTCTATATTAGCCTACTATCAAAATGACTTTAAAAGTCTTATATAAGTGTCATAATGAAGACAACACATGATGTAAGTGTTTACATTAGTTATATTAGCCTACTATCAAAATGACTTTAAAAATCTTATATAAGTGTTATCATGAAAACAACACAGGATGTAAGTGTCTATATTAGATATATTAGCCTACTATAAAAATGACTTTAAAAGTTTTATATACGTGTTATAATGAAGACAACACATGATGTAAATGTCTATATTAGTTGTATTAGCCTACTATCAAAATGACTTTAAAAGTCTTATATTAGTGCTATATTAAAGACAACACATGATGTAAGTGTCTATATTAGCTATATTAGCCTACTATCAAAATGACTTTAAAAGTCTTATATAAGTGTTATAATGAAGACAACACATGATGTATGTGTCTATAATAGTTATATCAGCCTACTATCAAAATTACTTTAAAAGTCTTACATAAGTGTTATCATGAAGACAACATATTTTGATATATTAGCCTACTATCAAAATGACTTTAAAAGTCTTATATAAGTGTTATAATGAAGACAACACATGATGTAAGTGTCTATATTAGTTATATTAGCCTACTATCAAAATGACTTTAAAAGTCTTATATAAGTGTTATAATGAAGACAACACATGATGTAAGTGTCTATATTAGTTATATCAGCCTACTATCAAAATAACTTTAAAAGTCTTATATAAGTGTTATAATGAAGACAACACATGATGTAAGTGTCTATATTAGTTATATCAGCCTACTATCAAAATGACTTTAATAGTCTTATATAAGTGTTATCATGAAGACAACACATGATGTAAGTGTCTATATTAGTTGTATTAGCCTACTATCAAAATGACTTTAAAAGTCTTATATAAGTGTTATAATGAAGGCAACACATGATGTAAGTGTCTATATCAGCCTACTATCAAAATGACTTTAAAAGCCTTATATAGGTGTTATAATGAAGACAACACATGATGTATGTGTCTATATTAGTTATATCAGCCTACTATCAAAATTACTTTAAAAGTCTTATATAAGTGTTATCATGAAGACAACACATGATGTAAGTGTCTATATTAGTTATATTAGCCTACTATCAAAATGACTTTAAAAATCTTATATAAGTGTTATAATGAAGACAACACATGATGTAAGTGTTTACATTAGTTATATCAGCCTACTATCAAAATGACTTTAAAAGTCTTATGTAAGTGTTATAATGAAGACAACACATGATGTAAGTGTCTATATTAGCCTACTATCAAAATGACTTTAAAAGTCTTATATAAGTGTCATAATGAAGACAACACATGATGTAAGTGTTTACATTAGTTATATTAGCCTACTATCAAAATGACTTTAAAAATATTATATAAGTGTTATCATGAAAACAACACAGGATGTAAGTGTCTATATTAGCTATATTAGCCTACTATAAAAATGACTTTAAAAGTCTTATATACGTGTTATAATGAAGACAACACATGATGTAAATGTCTATATTAGTTGTATTAGCCTACTATCAAAATGACTTTAACAATCTTATATAAGTGTTATCATGAAAACAACACAGGATGTAAGTGTCTATATTAGCTATATTAGCCTACTATAAAAATGACTTTAAAAGTCTTATATACGTGTTATAATGAAGACAACACATGATGTAAATGTCTATATTAGTTGTATTAGCCTACTATCAAAATGACTTTAAAAGTCTTATATAAGTGTTATATAGAAGACAACACATGATGTAAGTGTCTATATTAGTTGTATTAGCCTACTATCAAAATGACTTTAAAAGTCTTATATAAGTGTTATAATGAAGGCAACACATGATGTAAGTGTCTATATCAGCCTACTATCAAAATGACTTTAAAAGCCTTATATAGGTGTTATAATGAAGACAACACATGATGTAAGTGTTTACATTAGTTATATTAGCCACTATCAAAATTACTTTAAAAGTCTTATATAAGTGTTATAATGAAGACAACACATGATGTAAGTGTCTATATTAGTTATATTAGCCTACTATCAAAATGACTTTAAAAGTCTTATATAAGTGTTATAATGAAGACAACACATGATGTAAGTGTCTATATTAGTTATATTAGCCTACTATCAAAATGACTTTAAAAGTCTTATATAAGTGTTATAATGAAGACAACACATGATGTAAGGTTCTATATTAGTTATATTAGCCTACTATCAAAATGACTTTAAAAGTCTTATATAAGTGTTATAATGAAAACAACACATGTTGTAAGTGTCTATATTAGCCTACTATCAAAATGACTTTAAAAGTCTTATATAAGTGTCATAATGAAGACAACACACGATGTAAGTGTTTACATTAGTTGTATTAGCCTACTATCAAAATGACTTTAAAAGTCTTATATAAGTGTTATAATGAAGACAACACATGATGTAAGTGTCTATATTAGCCTACTATCAAAATGACTTTAAAAGTCTTATATAAGTGTCATAATGAAGACAACACACGATGTAAGTGTTTACATTAGTTATATTAGCCTACAATCAAAATGACTTTAAAAATCTTATATAAGTGTTATCATGAAAACAACACAGGATGTAAGTGTCTATATTAGCTATAATAGCCTACTATAAAAATGACTTTAAAAGTCTTATATACGTGTTATAATGAAGACAACACATGATGTAAATGTCTATATTAGTTGTATTAGCCTACTATCAAAATGACTTTAAAAGTCTTATATTAGTGCTATATTAAAGATAACACATGATGTAAGTGTCTATATTAGCTATATTAGCCTACTATCAAAATGACTTTAAAAGTCTTATATTAGTGCTATAATGAAGACAACACATGATGTAAGTGTCTATATTAGTTATATTAGCCTACTATCAAAATGACTTTAAAAGTCTTATATAAGTGTTATAATGAAGACAACACATGATGTAAGTGTCTATATTAGTTATATCAGCCTACTATCAAAATGACTTTAAAAGTCTTATATAAGTGTTATAATGAAGACAACACATGATGTATGTGTCTATATTAGTTATATCAGCCTACTATCAAAATTACTTAAAAAGTTTTACATAAGTGTTATCATGAAGACAACACATGATGTAAGTGTCTATATTAGTTGCATTAGCCTACTATCAAAATGACTTTAAAAGTCTTATATAAGTGTTATAATGAAGGCAACACATGATGTAAGTGTCTATATCAGCCTACTATCAAAAAGACTTTAAAAGCCTTATACAAGTGTTATAATGAAGACAACACATGATGTATGTGTCTATATTAGTTATATCAGCCTACCATCAAAGTTACTTTAAAAGTCTTATATAAGTGTTATCATGAAGACAACACATGATGTAAGTGTCTATATTAGCCTACTATCAAAATGACTTTAAAAGTCTTATATAAGTGTCATAATGAAGACAACACATGATGTAAGTGTTTACATTAGTTATATTAGCCTACTATCAAAATGACTTTAAAAATCTTATATAAGTGTTATCATGAAAACAACACAGGATGTAAGTGTCTATATTAGCTATATTAGCCTACTATAAAAATGACTTTAAAAGTCTTATATACGTGTTATAATGAAGACAACACATGATGTAAATGACTATATTAGTTGTATTAGCCGACTATCAAAATTACTTTAAAAGTCTTATATAAGTGTTATATAGAAGACAACACATGATGTAAGTGTCCATATTAGTTATATTAGCCTACTATCAAAATGACTTTAAAAGTCTTATATACGTGTTATAATGAAGGCAACACATGATGTAAGTGTCTATATCAGCCTACTATCAAAATGACTTTAAAAGCCTTATATAGGTGTTATAATGAAGACAACACATGATGTATGTGTCTATATTAGTTATATCAGCCTACTATCAAAATTACTTTAAAAGTCTTATATAAGTGTTATCATGAAGACAACACATGATGTAAGTGTCTATATTAGTTATATTAGCCTACTATCAAAATGACTTTAAAAATCTTATATAAGTGTTATAATGAAGACAACACATGATGTAAGTGTTTACATTAGTTATATCAGCCTACTATCAAAATGACTTTAAAAGTCTTATGTAAGTGTTATAATGAAGACAACACATGATGTAAGTGTCTATATTAGCCTACTATCAAAATTACTTTAAAAGTCTTATATAAGTGTCATAATGAAGACAACACATGATGTAAGTGTTTACATTAGTTATATTAGCCTACTATCAAAATGACTTTAAAAATATTATATAAGTGTTATCATGAAAACAACACAGGATGTAAGTGTCTATATTAGTTGTATTAGCCTACTATCAAAATGACTTTAAAAGTCTTATATAAGTGTTATAATGAAGGCAACACATGATGTAAGTGTCTATATCAGCCTACTATCAAAATGACTTTAAAAGCCTTATATAGGTGTTATAATGAAGACAACACATGATGTATGTGTCTATATTAGTTATATCAGCCTACCATCAAAATTACTTTAAAAGTCTTATATAAGTGTTATCATGAAAACAACACAGGATGTAAGTGTCTATATTAGTTATATTAGCCTACTATCAAAATGACTTTAAAAGTCTTATATAAGTGTTATAATGAAGACAACACATGATGTAAGTGTCTATATCAGCCTACTATCAAAATGACTTTAAAAATCTTATATAAGTGTTATAATGAAGACAACACATGATGTAAGTGTCTATATTAGCCTACTATCAAAATTACTTTAAAAGTCTTATATAAGTGTCTTAATGAAGACAACACATGATGTAAGTGTTTACATTAGTTATATTAGCCTACTATCAAAATGACTTTAAAAATATTATATAAGTGTTATCATGAAAACAACACAGGATGTAAGTGTCTATATTAGTTGTATTAGCCTACTATCAAAATGACTTTAAAAGTCTTATATAAGTGTTATAATGAAGGCAACACATGATGTAAGTGTCTATATCAGCCTACTATCAAAATGACTTTAAAAGCCTTATATAGGTGTTATAATGAAGACAACACATGATGTATGTGTCTATATTAGTTATATCAGCCTACCATCAAAATTACTTTAAAAGTCTTATATAAGTGTTATCATGAAAACAACACAGGATGTAAGTGTCTATATTAGTTATATTAGCCTACTATCAAAATGACTTTAAAAGTCTTATATAAGTGTTATAATGAAGACAACACATGATGTAAGTGTCTATATCAGCCTACTATCAAAATGACTTTAAAAATCTTATATAAGTGTTATAATGAAGACAACACATGATGTAAGTGTTTACATTAGTTATATTAGCCACTATCAAAATTACTTTAAAAGTCTTATATAAGTGTTATAATGAAGACAACACATGATGTAAGTGTCTATATTAGTTATATTAGCCTACTATCAAAATGACTTTAAAAGTCTTATATTAGTGCTATATTAAAGATAACACATGATGTAAGTGTCTATATTAGCTATATTAGCCTACTATCAAAATGACTTTAAAAGTCTTATATACGTGTTATAATGAAGACAACACATGATGTAAATGTCTATATTAGTTGTATTAGCCTACTATCAAAATGACTTTAAAAGTCTTATATTAGTGCTATATTAAAGATAACACATGATGTAAGTGTCTATATTAGCTATATTAGCCTACTATCAAAATGACTTTAAAAGTCTTATATTAGTGCTATAATGAAGACAACACATGATGTAAGTGTCTATATTAGTTATATCAGCCTACTATCAAAATGACTTTAAAAGTCTTATATAAGTGTTATAATGAAGACAACACATGATGTATGTGTCTATATTAGTTATATCAGCCTACTATCAAAATTACTTAAAAAGTTTTACATAAGTGTTATCATGAAGACAACACATGATGTAAGTGTCTATATTAGTTGCATTAGCCTACTATCAAAATGACTTTAAAAGTCTTATATTAGTGCTATAATGAAGACAACACATGATGTAAGTGTCTATATTAGTTATATCAGCCTACTATCAAAATGACTTTAAAAGTTTTACATAAGTGTTATCATGAAGACAACACATGATGTAAGTGTCTATATTAGTTGCATTAGCCTACTATCAAAATGACTTTAAAAGTCTTATATAAGTGTTATAATGAAGGCAACACATGATGTAAGTGTCTATATCAGCCTACTATCAAAAAGACTTTAAAAGCCTTATACAAGTGTTATAATGAAGACAACACATGATGTATGTGTCCATATTAGTTATATCAGCCTACCATCAAAGTTACTTTAAAAGTCTTATATAAGTGTTATCATGAAGACAACACATGATGTAAGTGTCTATATTAGCCTACTATCAAAATGACTTTAAAAGTCTTATATAAGTGTCATAATGAAGACAACACATGATGTAAGTGTTTACATTAGTTATATTAGCCTACTATCAAAATGACTTTAAAAATCTTATATAAGTGTTATCATGAAAACAACACAGGATGTAAGTGTCTATATTAGCTATATTAGCCTACTATAAAAATGACTTTAAAAGTCTTATATACGTGTTATAATGAAGACAACACATGATGTAAATGTCTATATTAGTTGTATTAGCCTACAATCAAAATTACTTTAAAAGTCTTATATAAGTGTTATATAGAAGACAACACATGATGTAAGTGTCCATATTAGTTATATTAGCCTACTATCAAAATGACTTTAAAAGTCTTATATACGTGTTATAATGAAGGCAACACATGATGTAAGTGTCTATATCAGCCTACTATCAAAATGACTTTAAAAGCCTTATATAGGTGTTATAATGAAGACAACACATGATGTATGTGTCTATATTAGATATATCAGCCTACTATCAAAATGACTTTAAAAGTCTTATAAAAGTGTTATAATGAAGACAACACATGATGTATGTGTCTATATTAGTTATATTAGCCTACTATCAAAATGACTTTAAAAGTCTTATATAAGTGTTATAATGAAGACAACACATGATGTAAGTGTCTACATCAGCCTACTATCAAAATGACTTTAAAAATCTTATATAAGTGTTATAATGAAGACAACACATGATGTAAGTGTTTACATTAGTTATATTAGCCTACTATCAAAATTACTTTAAAAGTCTTATATAAGTGTTATAATGAAGACAACACATGATGTAAGTGTCTATATTAGTTATATTAGCCTACTATCAAAATGACTTTAAAAGTCTTATATAAGTGTTATAATGAAGACAACACATGATGTAAGGTTCTATATTAGTTACCGGTATATTAGCCTACTATCAAATAGACTTTAAAAGTCTTATATAAGTGTTATAATGAAGACAACACATGATGTAAGTGTCTATATTAGCCTACTATCAAAATGACTTTAAAAGTCTTATATAAGTGTTATAATGAAGACAACACATGATGTAAGGTTCTATATTAGTTATATTAGCCTACTATCAAAATGACTTTAAAAGTCTTATATATGTGTTATAATGAAGACAACACATGATGTAAGTGTCTATATTAATCAGAGGTGGGTAGTAACGCGCTACATTTACTCCGTTACATCTACATGAGTAACTTTTGGGATAAATTGTACTTCTAAGAGTAGTTTCAATGCAACATACTATTACTTGAGTATATTTATAGAGAAGAAACGCTACTTTTACTCCGCTCCATTTATCTACATTCAGCTCGCTACTCGCTACTGATTTTTATCCATCTGTTAATGAACGTTTTGTTTGTTTTGGTTTGTCAGACAGACCTTCAAAGTAGGATCTATCGCATGCCTCCGTTTCACCAATCAAATGCAGTCACTGGTGACGTTGGACTGTGTTTCACCAATCAAACAGAGCCAGGCGGTCACATGATTAACTGCACACGAAGTTTCAGCAGCAACAAGCTTAAGTTTACATGAACTCAACGTCATATTTGAGGAAGCACATGGCGGTAAGTAACGTTAGTAGATATTTTGGCAGTCACCGTAGGCTGATGTTAGCTTACCTGCTATGAATCACTGTCAAATGTACATGGTGTGGAGACATTTATTAACACACTGCAGCCTCATAGTGAGACAGAGACACACACACACACACACACACACACACACACGCACACACGCGCACACACGCACACACGCACACACACGCACACACACACTCACGAATGCATAGAAACACCAATCAGAAGTGCACAGTGTGTTCCCAGGTGCAGCCCACACCTATCAGTTTATGGTTTGCGTAAAGGCTAACTTGTTATTTTCCTTTGTAATCTCTGCCGACTGAGCCTATGGTGCTGTTAAGTTATCGTGGCTCAATTTGCCTTCATTTTTTTTATGTTAATGTCTTATTATTTAATATATATCATTGTTTTAGTTGCTTAAGAGATATTCCTGCCTCTGAATTTGCTCATTGCTATTTGTAGGTTTTTGTGCATTATTTGTTGCCGTCGTCATTAAACGAACAGGTTACTCATCAGTTACTCAGTACTTGAGTAGTTTTTTTCACAACATACTTTTACTCAAGTAAATATTTGGGTGACTACTCCTTACTTTTACTTGAGTAATAAATCTCTAAAGTAACAGTACTCTTACTTGAGTACAATTTCTGGCTACTCTACCCACCTCTGATATTAGTTATATTAGCCTACAATCAAAATGACTTTCAAAGTCTTGTATAAGTGTTATAATGAAGACAACACAAGATGCAAGGTTCTATATTAGTTATATCAGCCTACTATCAAAACGACTTTAAAAGTCTTATATAAGCGTTATAATGAAGACAACACATGATGTACGTGTCTATATTAGCCCACTATCAAAATGACTTTAAAAGTCTTATATAAGTGTTATAATGAAGGCAACACATGATGTAAGTGTCTATATTAGTTATATTAGCCTACTATCAAAATTACTTTAAAAGTCTTATATAAGTGTCATAATGAAGACAACACATGATGTAAGTGTCTATATTAGCCTACTATCAAAATGACTTTAAAAGCCTTATATAAGTGTTATAATGAAGACAACACATGATGTACGTGTCTATATTAGCCTACTATCAAAATGACTTTAAAAGTCTTATATAAGTGTTATAATGAAGGCAACACATGATGTAAGTGTCTATATTAGCCTACTATCAAAATGACTTTAAAAGTCTTATATAAGTGTTATAATGAAGACAACACATGATGTAAGGTTCTATATTAGCCTACTATCAAAATTACCGTATTTTTCGGAGTATAAGTCGCACCGGCCGAAAATGCATAATAAAGAAGGAAAAAAACATATATAAGTCGCAGTGGAGTATAAGTCACATTTTTTGGGGAAATGTATTTGATAAAAGCCAACACCAAGAATAGACATTTGAAAGGCAATTTAAAATAAATAAAGAATAGTGAACAACAGGCTGAATAAGTGTACGTTATATGAGGCATAAATAACCAACTGGTATTTTAACGTAACATATTATGGTTAGAGTCATTCAAATAACTATAACATATAGAACAGGGGTCACCAACCTTTTTGAAACCAAGAGCTACTTCTTGGGTACTGATTAATGCGAAGGGCTACCAGTTTGATACACACTTAAATAAACTGCCAGAAATAGCCAATTTGCTCAATTTACCTTTAACTCTATGTTATTATTAATAATTAATGATATTTATCTTTGTGGAAACACTGATCATCTTAATGATTTCTCACAATAAATATATATAGAAACAGATAAATATCAATATGCAACAATTTATTTTTATATTTTCTCTAAGTGCACATTTTTCAAATTGAACATTTTCAAATGATCACTGGGGATAGGTTGATTGGCAACACTAAATTGGCCCCAGTGTGTGAATGTGAGTGTGAATGTTGTCTGTCTATCTGTGTTGGCCCTGCGATGAGGTGGCGACTTGTCCAGGGTGTACCCCGCCTTCCGCCCGATTGTAGCTGAGATAGGCTCCAGCACCCCCCGCGACCCCGAAGGGAATAAGCGGTAGAAAATGGATGGAAAAATGGCACTTCTAAGACAGTCTTGTGAAATCACAATATCCCATTTTAATAGCTACCCACTAACATTTTTATAAAAGAGGAGAAAACACGAAAAAAATGAAAATTCAATTTGAAACATAGTTTATCTTCAATTTCGACTCTTTAAATTTCAAAATTCAACCGAAAAAAAGAAGAGAAAAAACTAGCTAATTCGAATCTTTTTGAAAAAATTTAAAAAATAATTTATGGAACATCATTAGTAAATTTTCCTGATTAAGGTTAATTTTAGAATTTTAATGACATGTTTTAAATAGGTTAAAATCCAATCTGCACTTTGTTAGAATATATAACTAATTGGACCAAGCTATATTTCTAACAAAGACAAATCATTATTTCTTCTAGATTTTCCAGCACAAAAATTTTAAAAGAAATTCAAAAGACTTTGAAATAAGATTTAAATTTGATTCTAGAGATTTTCTAGATTTGCCAGAATATTTTTTTTTTATTTTAATCATAATAAGTTTGAAGAAATATTTCACTAATATTTTTCGTCGAAAAAACTGAAGCTAAAATGGAGAATTAAATTAAAATGTATTTATTATTCTTTACAATAAAAAAAATGTATTTGAACATTGATTTAAATTGTCAAGAAAGAAGAGGAAGGAATTTAAAAGGGGCGGCATGGCGTAGTGGGTAGAGCAACCGTGCCAGAAACCTGAGGGTTGCAGGTTCGCTCCCCGCCTCTTACCATCCAAAAATTGCTGCCGTTGTGTCCTTGGGCGGGACACTTCACCCTTTGCCCCCGGTGCCACTCACACCGGTGAATTGAATGATGAATGATAGGTGGTGGTCGGAGGGGCCGTTGGCGCAAATTGCAGCCACGCTTCTGTCAGTCTACCCCAGGGCAGCTGTGGCTATGAAAGTAGCTTACCACCACCAGGTGTGAAAAAATGATGGGTTCTACATGTAAAGTGACTTTGGGTACTTAGAAAAGCGCTATATAAATCCCAGGTATTATTATTATTATTATTATTATTATTAAAAGGTAAAAAGGCATATGTGTTTAAAAATTCTAAAATCATTTTTAAGGTTGTATTTTTTCTCTAAAATTGTCTTTCTGAAAGTTATAAGAAGCAAAGTAAAAAAATAAATTAATTTATTTAAACAAGTGAAGACCAAGTCTTTAAAATATTTTCTTGGATTTTCAAATTCTATTTGAGTTTTGTCTCTCTTAGATTTAAAAATGTCGAGCAAAGCGAGACCAGCTTGCTAGTAAATAAATACAATTTAAAAAATAGAGGCAGCTCACTGGTAAGTGCTGCTCTTTGAGCTATTTTTAGAACTGGCCAGCGGGCGACTCATCTGGTCCTTACGGGCGACCTGGTGCCCGCGGGCACCGCGTTGGTGACCCCTGATATAGAACATGCTATACGTTTACCAAACAATCTGTCACTCCTAATCGCTAAATCCCATGAAATCTTATACGTCTAGTCCAGGGGTGCTCATTACGTCGATCGCGAGCTACCGGTCGATCTCGGAGGGTGTGTCAGTCGATCACCAGCCAGCCATTAAAAAAATAGTCCTAAAAATGAGCGATCATAAATCTTCACTATGACGTCACTTTCGTCACTTGATTGACATTCACGGCACCCGAGGGTCTTCTGAGATGACGCTGGCTGCTGCCAGCTCATTACAACTACGACAGGAAGGCGAGAAACACTTTATTTCAACAGACTCTGGCGCCGTACCTGTCGTCAAAACTCCAAAGACCGACTGCACAGTTGCACAATAAAAGCGCTGCTTCATCCTGCCTGCGCTACCAAAATAAGAGTCTCAGAAAGCTGGCGTGCACAAGCTAGCAAGCTACGGAGTTTGCCAACAATGTATTTCTTATAAAGTGTATACAAAGGAGTACGGAAGCTGGATAAATAAGATGCCAAAAACCAACCACTTTCATGTGGTATTGGACAGAAAGGAGGACTTTTTTTCTCCTCCATTCGAAAATGCGGACCTTATCAGCACCACTGTCTGATTCCAATCAATGCAAGTCATCACAATCAGGTAATACACCAACTTATATTCTTGTCTTCATGAAAGAAAGGAATCTATATGTGTTAAACATGCTTGTATTATCTTTAAACACCTTTAATTTATTAACAATATTAACTATATGTGTTAAACATGCTTGTATTATCTCTAAACACTTTTAACTTATTAACAATATTAACTATGTGTTAAACATGCTTGTATTATCTTTAAACACCTTTAACTTATTACCAATATTAACTATAAGTGTTAAACATGCTTGTATTATCTTTAAACGCCTTTAACTTGTTAACAATATTAACTATGTGTTAAACATTCTTGTATTATCATTAAACACCTTTAATGTATTAACAATATTAACTATATGTGTTAAACATGCTTGCATTATCTTTAAACACCTTTAACTTATTAACAATATTAACTATATGTGTTAAACATGCTTGTATTATCATTAAACACCTTTAACTTGTTAACAATATTAACTATATGTATTAAACATACTTGTATTTTCATTAAACACCTTTAATTTATTAACAATATTAACTATATGTGTTAAACATGCTTGCATTATCATGAAACACCTTTAACTTGTTAACAAAAACATATGTTTCATAAATAAGTAAATATAAATGATATATATGAATGAGGTAGATCCCCACGACTTGATCAATTGAAAAGTAGCTCGCCTGCAGAAAAAGTGTAAGCACCCCTGATCTAGTCTCTTACGTGAATGAGATAAATAATATTATTTGATATTTTATGCTAATGTGTTCATAATTTCACACATAAGTCGCACCTGAGTGTAAGTCCCACTCCCAGCCAAACTAGGAAAAAAACTGCGACTTATAGTCCGAAAAATCCGGTACTAATAATCGGTAGAAACCACATCAGCGCCTACTAACCTGTGTGTTCCCACCGCTGACGTAAAGCACGGTGGGGTTATTGGCTTTGGTGATCAGTCGGCCCATCTCGATGTGGCCGATACAGTGATTGACCCCGAGGAGGGGCTTCCCCCACAGTTGGGCCACCGTGCGGGCCACCAGCGCCACTGTCACCAGGGGGGCACCCATGCCAGGACCTGAGAGGGACAGAAAACATCAAACCTTACACTTGAAAATGTCACTTGCCACATTCTCAGTCATGCTGGAGCATAAAGGCATAACATTTATATTTTAACAAGCCATTTAGTTTATGTTTACATGTTTCAATCCTAGCAGTTTTGACACCTTTAGACTTCACTTTTCAAACATGCCAAACTAGGGTTGTACGGTATACCAGTACTAGTATAGTATTGCAGTACTAATGAATCAAAAACGGTACTATACTCTGTTTGAAAAGTACCGGTTTGCCATATTTTTTTTTTTTTTTTTTTTACAGACATGACGGCGCGTCGTCTTCACGTTGGTTGGTTTTACGACCAGAGAGAGGAGCATGTTCGGCAGCGCACAATCACGGAGTACTTACAAGCAGACACAGTGTGTAGACAGAAAAGGGAGAACGGACGCATTTTTGGCCTAAAAACTGACGATAAAGGTGAAGTTATAACACTGAAACGCCCTCAGGTAGAGGTGCTTTCACCAAATCACCAAAAATGATTCCCGGGCGCGGCCACCGCTGGTGCTCACTGCTCCCCTCACCTCCCAGGGGGTGACCAAGGGCATGGGTCAAATGCAGAGGACACATTTCACCACACCTAGTGTGTGTCTGACAATCATTTGTACTTTAACTTTTTAACTTTAAGACATGGCTAGCTAGTTAGCGGCTAATGTCCATCCGCAATCGGCAATGTTTTAGCTACTTCTAAATCACTAATCCTTGTCTCCATGGCGACAAATAAAGTAAGTTTCTTACAAGTATCACTGCAGGACGAGGAATAGGTACACACCGTAGGAGGATACAACAGCTCACCTGGCGTCACAATGTAAACAAACGCCATGGGTGGATCTACACCTGACATCCACTGTAATGATACCAAGTACAAGAGTGTATCTAGTCGATACTACTATGATTACATCTGTATTTTTTATCGTCACAAAATCTTTTTTCTTTTTAAATTCATGTTATATTTATAAACGCGGGAAATATGTCCCTGGACACATGATAACTTAAAGTATGACAAATGTATGATCCTGTGACTACTTGGTATCGGATCGATACCTAAATGTGTGGTATCATCCAAAACTAATGTAAAGTATCAAAGAAGAGAAGAATAAGTGATTATTACATTTTAACAGAAGTGTAGATAGAACACGTTAAAACAGAACATAAGCAGATATTAACAGTAAATGAACAAGTAAAGTACAACAGCGGCTCATGGACTTATTTTATAAGTAAAGGTAAGACCATGATAACGTTTTTTTTTTATTAAATGTGCTTTTTTGTGTGCTACAGTTTGTATGTGTAAAGTTAAAGTTAAGTTAAAGTACCAATGATTGTCACACACACACTAAGTGTGGTGAAATTTGTCCTCTGCATTTGACCCATCCCCTTGTTCACCCCCTGGGAGGTGAGGGGAGCAGTGAGCAGCAGCGGTGGCTGCGCCCGGGAATAATTTTTGGTGATTTAACCCCCAATTTAGATTAATAATACATTTTTACAGTTTGTTCTTCATAATGTAGACAAAATAATAGAATGATAAATGACACAATATGAAGTCATACCAAAGACCATAAAAATGGGAGCCATTACCTCCCTGCTTGGCACTCAGCATCAAGGGTTGGAATTGGGGGTTAAATCACCAAAAATGATTCCCGGGCGCGGCCACCGCTGCTGTTCACTGCTCCCCTCACCTCCCAGTTGGTGAACAAGGGTGATGGGTCAAATGCAGAGGATAATTTCGCCACACCTAGTGTGTGTGTGACTATCATTGGTACTTTAACTTACTGCATATGTCAGCAGACTAATTAGGAGTCTTTGTTTGTTTACTTACTACTAAAAGACAAGTTCACTATTTTATTTAAGGACTAAATTACAATAATAAACATATGTTTCATGTACCCTAAGATTTTTTGTTAAAATAAAGCCAATAATGTCATTTTTTGTGGTCCCCTTTATTTAGAAAAGTACCGAAATACATGTTGGTACCGGTATCAAAATATTGGTATGGAGACAACCCTATGCCAAACCAATGTTTACCTTTGGTGTAGGCCACACAGTCTATGTCTGAGGGCTTCAGTCCCGCTTGCTCCAACGCCTCCTTCAGGACAGTCAGGACAACGGAGCGATGATGTCTGGCTGTGTCACTTGGTAAGAAGCCTGGTCAGGTGGGAAACCATTTTGTCAGAAAACAATTACCGGGTACCCGTATATTTCGGACTATAAGCCGCAGTTTTTTTCCATAGTTTGGCCGGAGGTGCGACTTATACTCAGGAGCGACTTATGTGTGAAATTATTAACACATTAGCGTAAAATATCCAATAATATTATTTATCTCATTCACGTAAGAGACTAAATGTTCATGGGATTTAGCGATTGGGAGTGACAGATTGTTTGGTAAACATATAGCATGTTCTTTATGTTATAGTTATTTGAATGACTCTTACCATAATATGCTACGTTAACATACCAGTTGGTTATTTATGCCTCATATAACGTACACTTATTCAGCTTGTTGTTCACTATTCTTTATTTATTTTAAATTGCCTTTCAAATGTCTATTCTTGCTGTTGGCTTTTATCAAATACATTTCCCCAAAAAATGCGACTTATACTCCAGTGCGACTTAAATATGTTTTTTTCCTTCTTTATTATGCATTTTCGGCCGGTGCGACTTGTACTCCAGAGCGACTTATACTCCGAAAAATACGGTAGGCTGTACAGTAAGTACAATGGTGGTTTAGGGCTGGGCGATAAAACGATATCAATATACAAACCCAGTTTCCATATGAGTTGGGAAATTGTGTTAGATGTAAATATAAACGGAATACAATGATTTGCAAATCATCTTCAACCCATATTCAGTTGAATATGCTACAAAGACAACATATTTGATGTTCAAACTGATAAACATTTTTTTTCAACGCCTTGATTGCGCCTAGAAATTCTGTCCATAAAAGTTATGAACAGAATCGGTGACAAAGGGCAGCCTTGGCGGAGTCCAACCCTCACTGGAAACGTGTCCGACTTACTGCCGGCAATGCAGACCAAGCTCTGACACTGATCATACAGGGAGCAAACCGCCACAATAAGACAGTCTGATACCCCATACTCTCTGAGCACTCCCCACAGGACTTCCCGAGGGACACGGTCGAATGCCTTCTCCAAGTCCACAAAGCACATGTAAACTGGTTGGGCAAACTCCCATGCACCCTCAAGGACCCTGCCGAGAGTATAGAGCTGGTCCACAGTTCCACAACCAGGACGAAAACCACACTGTTCCTCCTGAATCCGAGGTTCGACTATCCGGCGTAGCCTCCTCTCTAGTACACCTGAATAGACCTTACCGGGAAGGCTGAGGAGTGTGATCCCACGATAGTTGGAACACACCCTCCGGTTCCCCTTCTTAGAGAGAGGAACCACCACCCCGGTCTGCCAATCCAGAGGTATCGCCCCCGATGTCCACGCGATGCTGCAGAGTCTTGTCAACCAAGACAGCCCCACAGCATCCAGAGCCTTAAGAAACTCCGGGCGGATCTCCTTATTTTCCATAGGTCATAATAAAATAGCAATAATCATCAATATCGACCGATATAGAGCACTTGAATTGTGATACAGTTTTCAACAATATCGCCCAGCCCTGTTAGTATTAGTGATAGTTAGTGTAGCTTGCCTTGACCAGGAGGGGTAATGTACGTCCGCCGAGGGTTGGAGAGCACTTCGCCATCCCGGATGATGCCAATGCCAATCTTGTTGGCACTGCCCTCGAACCCAATCACCACAGTCATCGCAGCTACAAGACAATTCAGAGACAATTGAAGACGGTCATCAGTCTGTGCCAAGAACTCTCAATAGGAATACTACCCTAATTTCAAAGACGGGTTAAGTTGATTGGCAACACTAAATTGGCCCTAGTGTGTGGATGTGAGTGTGAATGTTGTCTGTCTATCTGTGTTGGCCCTGCGATGAGGTGGCGACTTGTCCAGGGTGTACCCCGCCTTCCGCCCGATTGTAGCTGAGATAGGCTCCAGCACCCCCATCGACCCCAAAGGGAATAAGCGGTAGAAAATGGATGGATGGATGGATGGGTTAAAACAAAAGCTGTCAAAATGAACGAGTTAACTCCCGACTGGTGTGCTTGCTGGCAAGTTTCACAGACTGAAAGAACCGACGGTTACTCAGATGTGTGCAAATAGATGACATGCATTCAAGTAAAACATTTAAAAACCGTCCTCAACGGCAATTAGACAATAAAATTGCGTTTGTGTACAAATATTGGTATCTTCTTCAACACATTTTAATCATACAAGTGAGCAATTAATCATGATTAATCATGATTAATCCAAATTCCAAAATGTTATTCATCTGTGGGACCCGTTTTCATTTTTTATTTTGTGGCTTTTAATGCCTCATAATCAAACACTTTTATGTTAAAATACTGAACAGATGTTTATTGGGATAAGGTAAACATCTGTTCGGTATTTTAACATTAAAGTGTTTGATTGTGAGGCATTAAAAGCCATGGGAGTTTGCCCAACCAGTCTACATGTGCTTTGTGGACTTGGAGAAGGCATTCGACCGTGTCCCTCGGGAAGTCCTGTGGGGAGTGCTCAGAGAGTATGTGGTATCGGACTGTACGATCAGTGTCAGAGCTTGGTCCGCATAGCCGGCAGTAAGTCGGACACGTTTCCAGTGAGGGTTGGACTCCGCCAAGGCTGCCCTTTGACACCCATTCTGTTCATAACTTTTATGGACAGAATTTCTAGGCGCAGTCAAGGCGTTGAGGGGATCTGGTTTGGTGGCTGCAGGATTAGGTCTCTTCTTTTTGCAGATGATGTGGTCCTGATGGCTTCATCCGGCCAGGATCTTCAGCTCTCACTGGATCGGTTCGCAGCCGAGTGTGAAGCGACTGGGATGAGAATCAGCACCTCCAAGTCCGAGTCCATGGTTCTCGCCCTTAAAAGGGTGGAGTGCCATCTCCGGGTTGCGGAGGAGATCTTGCCCCAAGTGGAGGAGTTCAAGTACCTCGGAGTCTTGTTCACGAGTGAGGGAAGAGTGGATGGTGAGATCGACAGGCGGATCGGTGCGGCGTCTCCAGTAATGCGGACGCTGTATCGATCCGTTGTGGTGAAGAAGGAGCTGAGCCGGAAGGCAAAGCTCTCAATTTACCGGTCGATCTACGTTCCCATCCTCACCTATGGTCATGAGCTTTGGGTTATGACCGAAAGGACAAGATCACGGGTACAAGCGGCTGAAATGAGTTTCCTCCGTCGGGTGGCGGGTTTCTCCCTTAGAGATAGGGTGAGAAGCTCTGTCATCCGGGAGGAGCTCAAAGTAAAGCCGCTGCTCCTCCACATGGAGAGGAGCCAGATGAGGTGGTTCGGGCATCTGGTCAGGATGCCACCCGAGGTGTTTAGGGCACGTCCGACCGGTAGGAGGCTACGGGGAAGACCCAGGACACGTTGGGAAGACTATGTCTCCCGGCTGGCCTGGGAACGCCTCGGGATCCCCCGGGAAGAGCTGGACGAAGTGGCTGGGGAGAGGGAAGTCTGGGCTTCCCTTTGGCTCTACTAAGCTACGAGATGGACTAGAAATGTCCTGTAGTTTAAAAAGCAATCGGAATACGTGTTTTTAAATAAAGACAATATTTTACACAACAACAAAACACTTTCGGATTGGAGGAAAACAAAACATTAGCTGACTAGGCAGCTATTGTGTTAGCAATGCAAGCGAGTAATCATCGACTGCGATTAATCATGATTAATCCAAATTCCAAAATGTTATTAATCTGATTTTTCTTTTAAAATAAATCATTTGACAGCTCTAGTCAAACTGGTTTGGTTCTACTAAGCTACGCGATGGACTAGAAAATGTCCTGTGGTTTAAAAAGAAATTGGAATATGTGTTTTTAAATAAAGACAATACGTTACACAGAAACAAAACACTTACGGATTTCAGTAAATCAAAACATTAGCTGGCTAGGCAGCTATTGTGTTAGCAATGCAAGCGAGTAATCACCGACTGCGATTAATCATGAAGCTTAGGTCCTTTAATGTGTGCAGCAAGCTGTAGGAGATCTTTGATCAGTGTGTTGTGGCCAGTGCCCTGTACTTTGCAGCGATTTGTTGGGGGAGCAGCACCAGCAAAAAGGCACTTAAACCGGATTGACAAAATCATCCATCCATCCATCTATCCATCTTCTTCCGCTTATCCGAGGTCGGGTCGCGGGGGCAGCAGCTTAAGCAGGGAAACCCAGACTTCCCTCTCCCCAGCCACTTCGTCCAGCTCCTCCCGGGGGATCTCGAGGCGTTCCCAGGCCAGCCGGGAGAGATAGTCTTCCCAGCGTGTCCTGGGTCTTCCCCGTGGCCTCCTACCGGTCGGACGTGCCCGAAACACCTTCCTAGGGAGGCGTTCGGGTGGCATCCTGACCAGATGCCCGAACCACCTCATCTGGCTACTCTCCATGTAGAGGAGCAGCGGCTTTACTTTGAGCCTCCCCTCGAATGACAGAGCTTCTCACCCTATCTCTAAGGGAGAGCCCCGCCACCCGGCGGAGGAAACTCATTTCGGCCGCTTGTACCCGTGATCTTGTCCTTTCGGTCATAACCCAAAGCTCATGACCATAGGTGAGGATGGGAACGTAGATCGACCAGTAAATCGGGAGCTTTGCCTTCCGGCTCAGCTCCTTCTTCACCACAACGGATCGATACAGCGTCCGCATTACTGAAGACGCCGCACTGATCCGCCTGTCGAACTCACGATCCACTCTTCCCTCACTCGTGAACAAGACTCCGAGGTACTTGAACTCCTCCACTTGGGGCAAGATCTCCTCCCCATTGACAAACTCAATCAATCAATCAATCAATGTTTACTTATATAGCCCTAAATCACGAGTGTCTCAAAGGGCTGCACAAGCCACAACGACATCCTCGGCTCAGATCCTGCATCAAGGCAAAGAAAAACTCAACCATATGGGACAACGTGATCCGGAAAGTCGATAATATTGAGTTGAGTTTGAGTTGACTTGGAACGTGCATGCATACAATATGATATGTCACAATTTCCAGTTCTTCTATTCAACATGTTGGAAAAGGAGTAGGAAGAAGCAGAGCTTATTTAATCCAGCCCCTTTTCCTTTTACATAACAGTTGCTAAAACTTTTGTTCACTTCCTGTTCTCAATTTATTCACAATATACTCCATAGGTAATCACAATAAAAATAAATAAATAATACTCGGTGAAGTAAGTTACATTTCATATGGTGAGATGAGTAAGATTATTTTGACAATGAATGGATGGATGAAATAAAGTCAGAATGTTTATCTTCTTCTTTGTACTTTGTAAACACTTTAAGCAGTGGTTCTTAACCTGGGTACGATGGAACCCTAGGGGTTCGGTGAGTCGGCCTAAGGGGTTCGGCGGAGGTCAAGACACACCCGACTCATCGCGTAAATAAAAACTTCTCCCTATCGGCGTATTACGGATACGGCAACAGCAGAAGTCAGACTGATTTGCAGGTGTGTCATTTGTTGTGAGTTTATGCACTGTGTTAGTTTTGTTCTTTGAACAAGGTGATGTTCATGCACGCTTCATTTTGTGCACCAGTAATAAAACATGGTAACACTTTAGTATGGGGAACATATTCACCATTAATTAGTTGCTTATTAACATGCAAATTAGTAACATATTGGCTCTTAACTAGTCATTATTAAGTACTTATTAATGCCTTATTCGGCATGGCCTTATTATAACCCTAACTCTCTAACCCTAACCAAATAACTCTAAATTAAGTCTTTGTTACAAACCCCGTTTCCATATGAGTTGGGAAATTGTGTTAGATGTAAATATAAACGGAATACAATGATTTGCAAATCATTTTCAACCCATATTCAATTGAATATGCTACAAAGACAACATATTTGATGTTCAAACTGATAAACATTTTTTTTTTTGCAAATAATCATTAACTTTAGAATTTGATGCCAGCAACACGTGACAAAGAAGTTGGGAAAGGTGGCAATAAATACTGATAAAGTTGAGGAATGCTCATCAAACACTTATTTGGAACATCCCACAGGTGAACAGGCAAATTGGGAACAGGTGGGTGCCATGATTGGGTATAAAAGTAGATTCCATGAAATGCTCAGTCATTCACAAACAAGGATGGGGCGAGGGTCACCACTTTGTCAACAAATGCGTGAGCAAATTGTTGAACAGTTTAAGAAAAACCTTTCTCAACCAGCTATTGCAAGGAATTATGGGATTTTGCCATCTACGGTCCGTAATATCATCAAAGGGTTCAGAGAATCTGGAGAAATCACTGCACGTAAGCAGCTAAGCCCGTGACCTTCGATCCCTCAGGCTGTACTGCATCAACAAGCGACATCAGTGTGTAAAGGATATCACCACATGGCCCAGGAACACTTCAGAAACCCACTGTCAGTAACTACAGTTGGTCGCTACATCTGTAAGTGCAAGTTAAAACTCTCCTATGCAAGGCGAAAACCGTTTATCAACAACACCCAGAAACACCGTCGGCTTCGCTGGGCCTGAGCTCATCTAAGATGGACTGATACAAAGTGGAAAGGTGTTCTGTGGTCTGACGAGTCCACATTTCAAATTGTTTTTGGAAACTGTGGACGTCGTGTCCTCCGTACCAGAGAGGAAAAGAACCATCCGGATTGTTATAGGCGCAAAGTGTAAAAGCCAGCATGTGTGATGGTATGGGGGTGTATTAGTGGCCAAGACATGGGTAACTTACACATCTGTGAAGGCGCCATTAATGCTGAAAGGTACATACAGGTTTTGGAGCAACATATGTTGCCATCTAAGCAACATTACCATGGACGCCCCTGCTTATTTCAGCAAGACAATGCCAAGCCACGTGCTACATCAACGTGGCTTCATAGTAAAAGAGTGCGGGTACTAGACTAGCCTGCAGTCCAGACCTGTCTCCCATTGAAAATGTGTGGTGCATTATGAAGTCTAAAATAGCACAACTGAGACCCCCGGACTGTTGAACAACTTAAGCTGTACATCAAGCAAGAATGGGAAAGAATTCCACCTGAGAAGCTTCAAAAATGTGTCTCCTCAGTTCCCAAACGTTTACTGAGTGTTGTTAAAAGGAAAGGCCATGTAACACAGTGGTGAACATGCCCTTTCCCAACTACTTTGGCACGTGTTGCAGCCATGAAATTCTAAGTTAATTATTATTTGCAAAAAAAAATAAAGTTTATCAGTTTGCACATCAAATATGTTGTCTTTGTAGTGCATTCAACTGAATATGGGTTGAAAAGGATTTGCAAATCATTGTATTCCGTTTATATTTACATCTAACACAATTTCCCAACTCATATGGAAACAGGGTGTGTACATGTTAATTGTTATATATTGTACATATTATATAAAATTATAATATATCCGTATATATCATATACTGTATATAAAACATGTAAATATTACATCCATCCATCCGTTTTCTACCGCTTGTCCAATTTCCCTTGTGGATCATTAAAGTTTGTCTAAGTCTATTAATCCAAATTCCAAAATGTTATTAATGTGATTTTTTTTTTAAATAATCATTTGACAGCTACTAGTCAAACTTATTTGGTTCTGCTAAGCTACGAGATAGACTAGAAATGTCCTGTTAGATCCACTATGGACTGGACTCTCACACTATTATGTTAGATCCACTATGGACTGGACTCTCACTATTATGCTAGATCCACTATGGACTGGACTCTCACACTATTATGTTAGATCCACTATGGACTGGACTCTCAAACTATTATGTTAGATCCACTATGGACTGGACTCTCAAACTATTATGTTCGATCCACTATGGACTGGACTCTCACAATATTATGTTCGATCCACTATGGACTGGACTCTCACACTATTATGTTAGATCCATTATGGACTGGACTCTCACACTATTATGTTAGATCCACTATGGACTGGACTCTCACACTATTATGTTAGATCCAGTATGGACTGGACTCTCACACTATTAACTAGATCCACTATGGACTGGACTCTCACACTATTATGTTAGATCCACTATGGACTGGACTCTCACACTATTATGTTAGATCCACTATGGACTGGACTCTCACAATATTATGTTAGATCCACTATGGACTGGACTCTCACACTATTATGTTAGATCCACTATGGACTGCACTCTCACTTTTCAGTTAGATCCACTATGGACTGGACTCTCACACTATTATGTTAGATCCACTATGGACTGGACTCTCACACTATTATGTTAGATCCACTATGGACTGGACTCTCACTATTATGCTAGATCCACTATGGACTGGACTCTCACACTATTATGTTAGATCCACTATGGACTGGACTCTCAAACTATTATGTTCGATCCACTATGGACTGGACTCTCACAATATTATGTTAGATCCACTATGGACTGGACTTTCACAATATTATGTTAGATCCACTATGGACTGGACTTTCACACTATTACCTAGATCCACTCGACGTCCATTGCACCGGTCACCCGGGGGGGATTGGGGGTCCCATCCAAGGTTTCTCATCGTATCCCATTGGGTCAAGTTTTTTTCTTGCCCTGATGTGAGATCTGAGGGCTTGTGCAGCCCTTTGAGACACTCGTGATTTAGGTTTATATAAATAAACTTTGATTGACTGAACTTTGAATACAAGCGAGTAACCACCGGCTGTGATTAATCATGATTAATCCAAATTCCAAAATGTTATTAATCTGAATTTTTTTTAAACTAATAATTTGACAGCTGTCGTCAAACTTGTTTGGTTCTACTACGCTGCGAGATGGACTAAAAATGTCCTGTAGTTTAAAAAGCAATTGGAATATCCATCCCCATCCATCAAATTCCTACCGCTTGTCCCTTTGGGGGTCGCTGGAGCCTACATGTGTTTTTAAAATTTGAGGAAAACAAAACATTAGCTAACTAGGTTAGCAATGCACTTCATTGTGCACGACATAATATGACAACTCGATGATAAACTATAGTCTTATTTATGTTACATTCCTATAAAAAACTCACATTAGATCAACTATTTCCCTTCCTCGGCTGTCAACTCCTCCATGCGAAGAACCAAGGACCACAACATTGGGCGCCGATTACTTGCCTGAATCAACGCACTGAAGTGTTCAACAACCACGCACAAATCTATGCCAATATTTACTCCACGGTAACTGCTTTGACCTAATTATAGTGTTAATAAAAACTTATTGTGTTAATATTTTAAGCTAGGGCGGTATAATTTGGTAATTTCTTTCAGGCATAGACGAGGACGTCCAAACTAGAAAACTTATGCATCGAGCGCCACTGCCTACTGGCGCTGACGAGACGCGGGGCCGCCATCTTGGAGTGGTGATCCGCTCCACTCAGTGCAATTCATTTGGCAGGAGCAATGAACTGTCAGCGCATTTAATTCATCTTACCTCACTGAATACTAGGGATGTCCGATAATGGCTTTTTGCCGATAGCCGATATTCCGATATTGTCCAACTCTTTAATTGCCGATATCAACCGATACCGATATCAGTCGATGCCGATATATACAGTCGTGGAATTAACACATTATTATGCCTAATTTGGACAACCAGGTATGGTGAAGATAAGGTCCTTTTTTTAAATATTAATGAAATAAAATAAGATGAATAAATTAAAAACATTTTCTTGAATAAAAAAGAAAGTAAAACAATATAAAAACAGTTACATAGAAACTAGTATTTAATGAAAATGAGTAAAATGAACTGTTAAAGGTTAGTACTATTAGTGGACCAGCAGCACGCACAATCATGTGTGCTTACGGACTGTATCCCTTGCAGACTGTATTGATATATATTGATATATAATGTAGGAACCAGAATATTAAAAACAGAAAGAAACAACCCTTTTGTGTGAATGAGTGTGAATGGGGGAGGGAGGTTTTTTGGGTTGGTGCACTAGTTGTAAGTGTATCTTGTGTTTTTTATGTTGATTTAATTAAAAAATAAAAAATAAAAAAATAAAAAGATACAGATAGTAAAAAAACCGATACCGATCATTTCCGATATTACATTTTAAAGGATTTATCGGCCGATAATATCAGCAGGCCGATATTATCGGACATCTCTACTGAATACCACTGATTTTCACGCGTTTTTTTGTCATACATGTAGCTATGATAAAAGACACATGTTTTATTATTCATAGTTTGCTTAACAGTAATAGAATATTCTTATATGCTATAAGTGACCAGATCAAAACTGGGAATAAAATCCCAGAGAAGGGTAAAAAACGGTCAGCTATTTTTAAATTGAAGAAACAATATGATTAGGTTATATATACATGCTACATAAACAATGTATGAATACATTAGATATCTATATATCTTATAGACTGTATCTCTGTTGCTGCAGCAGCAGAGAGTTTATTCTGTCTTGACACTTTGTATTGATATTTTCTATTACATTCTTCCCTTAAATGATCATGTTTACAGTCATTGTTTTATATGTATTTTTTATGTATGTCACTTTGGATAAAAGCGTCTGCCAAATACTTCAACATAAACATATATAAACACCTGAAAGTCTTTATATCAGCTAAAACCACCAATCTGTTTCACTGGATTCAGTATAAAACCAAATTCTGTCTTACCCAACAATGTTAGTATTTGAATATTGTTACTTGAAGACTTATTCCTGGTTACAATTATACTGTTAAGAAAGTATTGTCGTATGCTTTGCCTAAAATGAGAATGCATCATAATCAGGGGCGGCTGGTGAATTTTGTTTTAGGTGTGGCTGAAAGTTTGTAAAGCAAACCCATCCTCCCACAGGATGTAAGTGTCTCTATTAGTTATAATGAAGAGAAAATAGAACATTTCATAGGTTTGCAGAGAACTATATACAATATGCACACTTTTACCCCTGTTGGCTTTTACAATCTTTATCTTCATCATTTATTTAAACTTTAGGTTATTCATGTATGACATTTTTAAATTTAATTAACTTTAATGACAAGCAATTCTATTATGGTCATACTCTTGTTTGCTAGTGGCTACAATTTCAGTACTATTGAAGATCTTTGCTCCTTCTCAACTCTGTGGTAATATTCTTTTCGCAAAATACAACCAATATTACGTTAATGTTAAATCTTACTTGTGAAAAGTAATCCCCCCGATTCCTATTTTCAACAGTCCGCTCATTTGAGCAGGAAAACGCTGAACACCATCTTTGTTTTCTACCTGTCAACTGTCAGTTTAGCATCTTTGTTTTCTACCTGTCAACTGTCAGTTTAGCATCTTTGTGTTCTACCTGTCAACTGTCAGTTTAGCATCTTTGTTTTCTACCTGTCAACTGTCAGTTTAGCATCTTTGTTTTCAACCTGTCAACTGTCAGTTTAGCATCTTTGTTTTCTACCTGTCAACTGTCAGTTTAGCATCTTTGTTTTCTACCTGTCAAATGTCAGTTTAGCATCTTTGTTTTCTACCTATCAACTGTCAGTTTAGCATCTTTGTTTTCTACCTGTCATTTGTCAGTTTAGCATCTTTATTTTCTACCTGTCAACTGTGAGTTTAGCATCTTTGTTTTCTACCTGTCAACTGTCAGTTGAGCATCTTTGTTTTCTACCTGTCAACTGTCAGTTCAGCATCTTTGTTTTCTACCTGTCAACTGTCAGTTTAGCATCTTTGTTTTCTACCTGTCATTTGTCAGTTTAGCATCTTTATTTTCTACCTGTCAACTGTCAGTTTAGCATCTTTGTTTTCTACCTGTCAACTGTCAGTTTAGCATCTTTGTTTTCTACCTGGCAACTGTCAATTTAGCATCTTTGTTTTCTGCCTGTCAACTGTCAGTTCAGCATCTTTGTTTTCTACCTGTCATTTGTCAGTTTAGCATCTTTATTTTCTACCTGTCAACTGTCAGTTTAGCAGCTTTGTTTTCTACCTGTCAACTGTCAGTTTAGCATCTTTGTTTTCTACCTGGCAACTGTCAGTTTAGCATCTTTGTTTTCTACCTGTCAACTGTCAGTTTAGCATCTTTGTTTTCTACCTGTCAACTGTCAGTTTAGCATCTTTGTTTTCTACCTGTCAAACTATCAGTTTAGCATCTTTGTTTTCTACCTGTCAAACTATCAGTTTAGCATCTTTGTTTTCTACCTGTCAACTGTCAGTTTAGCATCTTTGTTTTCTACCTGTCAACTGTTAGTTTAGCATCTTTGTTTTCTACCTGTCAACTGTCAGTTTAGCATCTGTGTTTTCTACCTGTCAACTGTCAGTTTAGCATCATTGTTTTCTACCTGTCAACTGTCAGTTTAGCATCTTTGTTTTCTACCTGGCAACTGTCAGTTTAGCATCTTTGTTTTCTACCTGTCAACTGTCAGTTTAGCCTCTTTGTTTTCTACCTGTCAACTGTCAGTTTAGCATCTTTGTTTTCTACCTGTCAACTGTCAGTTTAGCATCTTTGTTTTCTACCTGGCAACTGTCAGTTTAGCATCTTTGTTTTCTACCTGTCAAACTGTCAGTTTAGCATCTTTGTTTTCTACCTGTCAACTGTCAGTTTAGCATCTTTGTTTTCTACCTGTCAACTGTCAGTTTAGCATCTTTGTTTTCTACCTGTCAAACTGTCAGTTTAGCATCTTTGTTTTCTACCTGTCAAACTGTCACTTTAGCATCTTTGTTTTCTACCTGTCAACTGTCACTTTAGCATCTTTGTTTTCTACCTGTCAACTGTCAGTTTAGCATCTTTGTTTTCTACCTGGCAACTGTCAGTTTAGCATCTTTGTTTTCTACCTGTCAACCGTCAGTTTAGCATCTTTGTTTCCTACCTGTCAACCGTCAGTTTAGCATCTTTGTTTTCTACCTGTCAACTGTCAGTTTAGTATCTTTGTTTTCTACCTATCAACTGTCAGTTTAGCATCTTTGTTTTCTACCTGTCATTTGTCAGTTTAGCATCTTTGTTTTCTACCTGTCAACTGTCAGTTTAGCATCTTTGTTTTCTACCTGTCAACTGTCAGTTTAGCATCTTTGTTTTCTACCTGTCAACTGTCAGTTTAGCATCTTTGTTTTCTACCTGTAAACTGTCAGTTTAGCATCTTTGTTTTCTACCTGTCAACTGTCAGTATAGCATCTTTGTTTTCTACCTGTCATTTGTCAGTTTAGCATCTTTGTTTTCTACCTGTCATTTGTCAGTTTAGCATCTTTGTTTTCTACTTGTCAACTGTCAGTTTAGCATCTTTGTTTTCTACCTGTCAACTTTCAGTTTAGCATCTTTGTTTTCTGCTTGTCAACTGTCAGTTTAGCATCTTTGTTTTCTACCTGTCAAATGTCTGTTTAGCATCTTTGTTTTCTACCTGTCAACTGTCAGTTTAGCATCTTTGTTTTCTACCTGTCATTTGTCAGTTTAGCATCTTTGTTTTCTACCTGTCAACTGTCAGTTTAGCATCTTTGTTTTCTACCTGTCAACTGTCAGTTTAGCATCTTTGTTTTCTACCTGTCAACTGTCAGTTTAGCATTTTTGTTTTCTACCTGTAAACTGTCAGTTTAGCATCTTTGTTTTCTACCTGTCAACTGTCAGTATAGCATCTTTGTTTTCTACCTGTCATTTGTCAGTTTAGCATCTTTGTTTTCTACCTGTCAACTTTCAGTTTAGCATCTTTGTTTTCTGCTTGTCAACTGTCAGTTTAGCATCTTTGTTTTCTACCTGTCAACTGTCAGTTTAGCATCTTTGTTTTCTACCTGTCATTTGTCAGTTTAGCATCTTTGTTTTCTACCTGTCAACTGTCAGTTTAGCATCTTTGTTTTCTACCTGTCAACTGTCAGTTTAGCATCTTTGTGTTCTACCTGTCAACTGTCAGTTTAGCATCTTTGTTTTCTACCTGTCAACTGTCAGTTTAGCATCGTTGTTTTCTACCTGTCAACTGTCAGTTTAGCATCTTTGTTTTCTACCTGTCAACTGTCAGTTTAACATCTTTGTTTTCTACCTGTCAAATGTCAGTTTAGCATCTTTGTTTTCTACCTATCAACTGTCAGTTTAGCATCTTTGTTTTCTACTTGTCATTTGTCAGTTTAGCATCTTTATTTTCTACCTGTCAACTGTCAGTTTAGCATCTTTGTTTTCTACCTGTCAACTGTCAGTTTAGCATCTTTGTTTTCTACCTGTCAACTGTCAGTTTAGCATCTTTGTTTTCTACTGTCAACTGTCAGTTTAGCATCTTTGTTTTCTACCTGTCATTTGTCAGTTTAGCATCTTTATTCTCTACCTGTCAACTGTCAGTTTAGCATCTTTGTTTTTCTACCTGTCAACCTGTCAGTTTAGCATCTTTATTTTATACCTATCAACTGTCAGTTTAGCATCTTTTTCTACCTGTCAACCTGTCAGTTTAGCATCTTTGTTTTCTACCTGTCAACCTGTCAGTTTAGCATCTTTATTTTCTACCTATCAACTGTCAGTTTAGCATCTTTTTCTACCTGTCAACCTGTCAGTTTAGCATATTTGCTTTCTACCTGTCAACTGTCAGTTTAGCATCTTTGTTTTCTACCTGTCAACTGTCAGTTTAGCATCTCTGTTTTCTACCTGTCAACCTGTCAGTTTAGCACATCTTTGTTTTCTACCTGTCAACTGTCAGTTTAGCATCCTTTTCTACCTGTCAACCTGTCAGTTTAACATCTTTTTCTACCTGTCAACCTGTCAGTTTAGCATCTTTGTTTTCTACCTGTCAACCTGTCAGTTTAGCATCTTTATTTTCTACCTATCAACTGTCAGTTTAGCATCTTTTTCTACCTGTCAGTTTAGCATCTTTGCTTTCTACCTGTCAACTGTCAGTTTAGCATCTTTGTTTTCTACCTGTCAACTGTCAGTTTAGCATCTCTGTTTTCTACCTGTCAACTGTCAGTTTAGCATCCTTTTCTACCTGTCAACCTGTCAGTTTAACATCTTTTTCTACCTGTCAACCTGTCAGTTTAGCATCTTTATTTTCTACCTGTCAACTGTCAGTTTAGCATCTTTTTCTACCTGTCAACCTGTCAGTTTAGCATCTTTGTTTTCTACCTGTCAACTGTCAGTTTAGCATCTTTGTTTTCTACTGTCAACTGTCAGTTTAGCATCTTTGTTTTCTACCTGTCATTTGTCAGTTTAGCATCTTTGTTTTCTACCTGTCAACTGTCAGTTTAGCATCTCTGTTTTCTACCTGTCAACTGTCAGTTTAGCATCCTTTTCTACCTGTCAACCTGTCAGTTTAACATCTTTTTCTACCTGTCAACCTGTCAGTTTAGCATCTTTATTTTCTACCTGTCAACTGTCAGTTTAGCATCTTTTTCTACCTGTCAACCTGTCAGTTTAGCATCTTTGTTTTCTACCTGTCAACTGTCAGTTTAGCATCTTTGTTTTCTACTGTCAACTGTCAGTTTAGCATCTTTGTTTTCTACCTGTCATTTGTCAGTTTAGCATCTTTATTCTCTACCTGTCAACTGTCAGTTTAGCATCTTTGTTTTTCTACCTGTCAACCTGTCAGTTTAGCATCTTTATTTTATACCTATCAACTGTCAGTTTAGCATCTTTTTCTACCTGTCAACCTGTCAGTTTAGCATCTTTGTTTTCTACCTGTCAACCTGTCAGTTTAGCATCTTTATTTTCTACCTATCAACTGTCAGTTTAGCATCTTTTTCTACCTGTCAACCTGTCAGTTTAGCATCTTTGCTTTCTACCTGTCAACTGTCAGTTTAGCATCTTTGTTTTCTACCTGTCAACGTCAGTTTAGCATCTCTGTTTTCTACCTGTCAACCTGTCAGTTTAGCACATCTTTGTTTTCTACCTGTCAACTGTCAGTTTAGCATCCTTTTCTACCTGTCAACCTGTCAGTTTAACATCTTTTTCTACCTGTCAACCTGTCAGTTTAGCATCTTTATTTTCTACCTGTGAACTGTCAGTTTAGCATCTTTTTCTACCTGTCAGTTTAGCATCCTTGTTTTCTACCTGTCAACTGTCAGTTTAGGCTGCTCGCCGGCTCCGCGTCACCACTTCAAGATGGCGGCCGAATTTCTCGCGTCACAGCAGCCAATGCTGCGCCTACTACCAAGGACCACAACAGTGGGCGCTGATTACTTGCCTGAATCGACACACTCAAGTGTTCAACAACCACACACGAATCCACGCAAATATTTACTCCACGGTACCTGTTATGATTTAATGTATTTGTTAATAAACCCTCGTGGGTGGATATTTTTAAGATGGGGGGGAATAATTTAGTCATTTCTTTCAGGCATAGACGAGGACGTCAAAATTGGAAAACGCATGTGTTCAATGTAATATAGTGCGTTTTTGCAATATTTACGGACTATAAATGATTGAAGCGTCCTATTTATTCGCTCCTCATAGCACAATTTGGCTGTTTTGCTTACTTTTTTTTTTTTAGGTCATTTGTGTTCAGACGTATGTTAGCTCCCTCCGTTCGTCCCTCCCCATTGTGAGCGCCTTGCACGAACCCTGAGGGAGTGACTTAAGAGCAGCGCTGGTCTGTGATTTGCATCCTGCTTAAAGTCCAAGTAAGGATATTTGCATGGGTTTATGAAAATGAATCTTATTCCCGGTTGCGATATTAGTACTTAGTTAGCAGCTAACGTGCTAAATTCGCCGTCAAAGTCTCCATTCATTCCCTGCAGGAGGCCGCAGTCTTTGTTACAATGGAATGCTAACATTAGCATAGCGTGATCAAATCTTGCAAAAGCCACCGAGCGGTTTTATAGCTTTGCGAGACCGTCCATAAGTTAACACGGCCTCTGGTTTTGTCATGTTTCTATTCACGCAGGCTGCTTCTGCAGCATTGCAACGTGCAGCTATTTAGTCACATTCCAAAACCTTTTGTGTTCTGCAAAAAGATGCAAAGTAGACTAAAGTAGAAATATTCCCTGCTTAATACCAATGGGAACTACAATATAATATTCCCTGCACAATACCAATGGGAACTATAATAGAATATTCCCTGCACAATACCAATGGGAACTAGAAGAGGCCATTCCTGAAGGAATTGAGTGCGAATGCACCAATGCTGAAGAAGTGAAATGCTGACAGAATGTAGCATGAATGTAAGAATAGTTTGCATGTAGAAATGGTTTAAATGTTGAAGTCGTCTACACGCTGAAGCGGTTTGAATTTCCAGGAAAACCGGAATTTGGTTTGGAACTTGGGGAAATTGTTAGTATGAATTTCCAGGATGAGCGGAATGTGTTGATGTTGGAATGGTTTGAATAGGTTGAGAAATGTGGGAATTGTGCAACGTGGAAAAATGTCCCATTCGTTTTGATGGGAACTTCCTGGAAATTTGGGGGAAAACGGGATTTTTTTGAAAATGATTAGGAGCATGAATGTCCTGAATGAGCTGAATTGGTTGGTGTTGGAATTGTTTAAATCAGGCAAGAAATGTTGAAGTGGTAAATGGTATTAGGGAATTTTTTGAGAAAATCTGGAATTTTTTTGAACTCGGAAAAAGGGTAGTTTGTATTTCCAGAATGGGTTGAAGAATGTGGGAATTGTGGAAGTTTGAAAAATGGCCAATTCATTTTGAATGGAGAAAATGCACACACAAAAAAAGTAATTTGGGAAATCCGGGAATTTTTTTTAGATTTGTTGAAGTGGAGCACACAATTCCTGAACAGGCTGAATATTTTGAAGTTGGAACGGTTTGAATCAGATGAAAAGTGTGGGAATTGTGGAACTTTGAAGAATGTCCCATTCATTTAAACTGGAATGTCAGAAAAAATGGGGAATTTCGGGAAAAACGGACAATTGTTTTGAAAATCCATCCATCCATCCATCTTCTTCCGCTTATCCGAGGTCGGGTCGCGGGGGCAGCAGCCTAAGCAGGGAAGCCCAGACTTCCCTCTCCCCAGCCACTTCGTCCAGCTCCTCCCGGGGGATCCCGAGGCGTTCCCAGGCCAGCCGGGAGACATAGTCTTCCCAACGTGTCCTGGGTCTTCCTCGTGGCCTCCTACCGGTCGGACATGCCCTAAACACCTCCTTAGGGAGGCGCTCGGGTGGCATCCTGACCAGATGCCCGAACCACCTCATCTGGCTCCTCTCGATGCGGAGGAGCAGCGGCTTTACTTTGAGCTCCCCCCGGATGACAGAGCTTCTCACCCTATCTCTAAGGGAGAGCCCCGCCACCCGGCGGAGGAAACTCATTTCGGCCGCTTGTACCCGTGATCTTGTCCTTTCGGTCATAACCCAAAGCTCATGACCATAGGTGAGGATGGGAACGTAGATCGACCGGTAAATTGAGAGCTTTGCCTTCCGGCTCAGCTCCTTCTTCACCACAACGGATCGATACAGCGTCCGCATTACTGAAGACGCCGCACCGATCCGCCTGTCGATCTCACGATCCACTCTTCCCTCACTCGTGAACAAGACTCCGAGGTACTTGAACTCCTCCACTTGGGGCAAGATCTCCTCCCCAACCCGGAGATGGCACTCCACCCTTTTCCGGGCGAGAACCATGGACTCGGACTTGGAGGTGCTGATTCTCATCCCAGTCGCTTCACACTCAGCTGCGAACCGATCCAGTGAGAGCTGAAGATCCTGGCCAGATGAAGCCATCAGGACCAAATCATCTGCAAAAAGCAGAGACCTAATCCTGCAGCCACCAAACCGGATCCCCTCAACGCCTTGACTGCGCCTAGAAATTCTGTCCATAAAAGTTATGAACAGAATCGGTGACAAAGGGCAGCCTTGGCGGAGTCCAACCCTCACCGGAAACGTGTCCGACTTACTGCCGGCAATGCGAACCAAGCTCTGACACTGATCATACAGGGAGCGGACCGCCACAATCAGACAGTCCGAAACCCCATACTCTCTGAGCACTCCCCACAGGACTTCCCGAGGGACACGGTCGAATGCCTTCTCCAAGTCCACAAAGCACATGTAGACTGGTTGGGCAAACTCCCATGCACCCTCAAGGACCCTGCCGAGAGTATAGAGCTGGTCCACAGTTCCACGACCAGGACGAAAACCACACTGTTCCTCCTGAATCCGAGGTTCGACTATCCGGCGTAGCCTCCTCTCCAGTACACCTGAATAGACCTTACCGGGAAGGCTGAGGAGTGTGATCCCACGATAGTTAGAACACACCCTCCGGTTCCCCTTTTTAAAGAGAGGAACCACCACCCCGGTCTGCCAATCCAGAGGTACTGCCCCCGATGTCCACGCGATGCTGCAGAGTCTTGTCAACCAAGACAGCCCTACAGCATCCATAGCCTTAAGGAACTCCGGGCGGATCTCATCCACCCCCGGGGCCTTGCCACCGAGGAGCTTTTTAACTACCTCAGCAACCTCAGCCCCAGAAATAGGAGAGCCCACCACAGATTCCTCATGCACTGCTTCCTCATAGGAAGACGTGTTGGTGGGATTGAGGAGGTCTTCGAAGTATTCCCTCCACCGATCCACAACTTCCGCAGTCGAGGTCAGCAGAACACCATCCGCACCATACACGGTGTTGGTAGTGCACTGCTTCCCCTTCCTGAGGCGGTGGATGGTGGTCCAGAATCGCTTCGAAGCCGTCCGGAAGTCGTTTTCCATGGCTTCCCCGAACTCCTCCCATGTCCGAGTTTTTGCCTCCGCGACCGCTGAAGCCGCACACCGCTTGGCCTGTCGGTACCTGTCCGCTGCCTCAGGAGTCCCATGAGCCAAAAGAACCCGATAGGACTCCTTCTTCAGCTTGACGGCATCCCTCACCGCCGGTGTCCACCAACGGGTTCTAGGATTACCGCCACGACAGGCACCAACTACCTTGCGGCCACAGCTCCAATCAGCCGCCTCGACAATAGAGGTGCGGAACATGGTCCACTCGGACTCAATGTCCAGCACCTCCCTCGTGACATGTTCAAAGTTCTTCCGGAGGTGGGAATTGAAACTCTCTCTGACAGGAGACTCTGCCAGACGTTCCCAGCAAACCCTCACAATGCGTTTGGGCCTGCCAGGTCTGTCCGGCATCCTCCCCCACCATCGCAGCCAACTCACCACCAGGTGGTGATCGGTAGAAAGCTCCGCCCCTCTCTTCACCCGAGTGTCCAAAACATGAGGCCGCAAATCCGATGACACAACTACAAAGTCGATCATAGAACTGAGGCCTAGGGTGTCCTGGTGCCAAGTGCACATATGGACACCCTTATGCTTGAACATGGTGTTCGTTATGGACAATCCGTGACGGGCACAAAAGTCCAATAACAAAACACCACTTGGGTTCAGATCCGGGCGGCCATTCTTCCCAATCACGCCTCTCCAGGTTTCACTGTCGTTGCCAATATGAGCGTTGAAGTCCCCCAGTAGAACGAGGGAATCACCCGGGGGAGCACTCTCAAGTACTCCCTCGAGTGAATCCAAAAAGGGTGGGTACTCTGAGCTGCTGTTTGGCGCGTAAGCGCAAACAACAGTCAGGACCCGTCCCCCCACCCGAAGGCGGAGGGAAGCTACCCTCTCGTCCACCGGGTTGAACTCCAACATGCAGGCTCTGAGCCGGGGGGCAACAAGAATTTCCACCCCAGCCCGTCGCCTCTCACTGCTGGCAACGCCAGAGTGGAAGAGAGTCCATCCCCTCTCGAGAGAACTGGTTCCAGAGCCCTTGCTGTGCGTCGAGGTGAGTCCGACTATATCCAACCGGAACTTCTCTACCTCGCGCACTAGCTCAGGCTCCTTCCCCCCCAGCGAGGTGACGTTCCACGTCCCAAGAGCTAGCTTCTGTAGCCGAGGATCGGACCGCCAAGTGCCCTGCCTTCGGCTACCGCCCAGCTCACATTGCACCCGACCTCTATGGCCCCTGCTATGGGTGGTGAGCCCATTGGAGGGGGGACCCACGTTGCCTCTTCGGGCTGTGCCCGGCCGGGCCCCATGGGGACAGGCCCGGCCACCAGGCGCTCGCCATCGTGCCCCAACTCCGGGCCTGGCTCCGGAGGGGGGCCCCGGTGACCCGCGTCCGGGCGAGGGAAATCTGAGTCTCGGTTCTTGCATTTCCATAGAAGTCTTCGAGCTGCTCTTTGTCTGATCCCTCACCTAGGACCTGTTTGTCTTGGGAGACCCTACCAGGGGGCATGGAAGCCCCCGGACAACATAGCTCCTAGGATCATTGGGACACGCAAACTCCTCTACCACGTTAAGGTGGCAGCTCAGAGAGGAGAAAATGGTAAAAAAAAAACTTGAATAGTCTGAATGAGTTGAAATGGTTGGTGTTGAAATTTTTCAAATCGGTGGAGAAATGTTTAAGTAGTAACATGTTGAAATGGTATGGAATTTCGGGAAAACTGGGAATTTTTCCAGTTCAAAAAACAACTTCGTTTTTTTGTCCTGATTAAGAGGAATGTTGTGACGGTTGAAATGCATTGAAAAATGTGGAAGGAGTAGTCACCAGAAAAAAGGGTGGAAATAGGTCTTTGGAAAATCAGGAATTCTGGAAAATCCTGGAATTTGTATTAACTTGGATAAAGCGAAGTTTGAATTTCCAGAATAGTGGAATGTGTTGAAGGTGGAATGGTTTGAATGTGGGAATTGTGGAAGTTTGAAAAATGGCCAATTCGTTTTGAACAAAGAAAATCCCCCCCCCCCCCCCCCAAAAAAGGAATTATGGGAAATCCGGGATTTCTTTTTAGAATTGTTGAAGTAGAGCACACAATTCCTGAACAGGCTGAATATTTTGAAGTTGGAACAGTTTGAATCAGATGAAAAATGTGGGAGTTGTGGAACTTTGAAAAGTGTCCCATTCTTTTCAATGAGAATTTCCAAAAGAATTGGGAATTTTGGAAAAGAGCGAATTTTTTTGAAAATGGTAAAAAAAAAACTTGAATGAGTTGAAATGGTTGGTGTTGACATTTTTCAAATCGGTGGAGAAATGTTGAAGTAGTAACATGTTGAAATGAGAAATGGTATTACGGAGTTTCGGGAAAACCGGGAATTTTTCCAGTTCAAAAATCGACTTGGTTTTTTTGTCCTGATTAAGAGGAATGTTTTGACGGTTGAAATGCGTTGAAAAATGTGGAAGGAGTAGTTGCCAGAAAAAAGGGTGGAAATAGGGCTTTGGAAAAGCAGGAATTCTGGAAAATCCTGGAATTGTTATTAACTCGGATGAAGGGAAGTTTAAATTACCAGAATGGTGGAATGTGTTGAAGGTGGAATGGTTTGAATGGGTTGAAGAATGTGGAAATTGTGGAAGTTTGAAAAATGGCCAATTCATTTTAAATGAAAAAAATGTCCTAGAATTCTGGGAATTTTTTTTTAGAATTGTTGAAGTAGAACACACAATTCCTAAACAGGCTGAATATTTTGAAGTTGGAACGGTTTGAATCAGATGAAAAATGTGGAAATGGTGGAAGTTTGAAAAACAGCCAATTCATTTTAAATGGGAAAAATGTCCTGGAAAACCTGAAAATCTGGGAATTTTTGGAATTTGTCAAGGGAAAGCCCACGATTCCCGAATAGGCTGAACAGTTTGAAGTTGGAACGGTTTGAATCTGGTGAAAAACGTGGAAGGTAGAGCGCGCCAAAATCTGAAGAAGAAGAAGAAGAAGAAGAATTAAAGCTGCAAGCAGCAATGGACGCGACCAACTTTGAGGGCTCATGAAATCCAAACCGGAGCAGTAATTAAAACCCTTTCATCAACTTTTAATCAGAAGGGTTCAATCTCTCTCCTGTGCTAATCTGAAGCCGACACGACAAACGCGCTCAGAGGAGATAATGTTTGAAAAAAGGTGACTTTTGTTTTGAAGGGGGAATTGCAAACTTCCTGTTGATTTTTGCTGGGGGTTGTCAATACATGAAATGTAGGTCTAAGTAAGCCCTACAGAGAGGTTTTTGTTTCATGTCTCTACGACATTTGTACTGGGAGTTACAGGCAGTTTTGTCTGTTTTCTTCCTATGGGACGCTAGAGTGCAATTTTGAGTTTTGGGGTGTGGTTTTTTAATTAGATCGCAATTTTCGCCAGTCCTGATGTGTGTGTCCAGTTTGGTGAGTTTTGAAGCATGTTAAGGGGGTCAAATTACAGCTCAAAGAGGCGGCGGTATAATAATAAAACGCTAGAAATACAATAGGGTTCTCTGTCCCAAAGGGACTCGGTCCCTAATAAATAGATGAATTTTGGTGTAGAAAAGCATATGTGTGAATGCTTTGGAGCATTCACACAATTACAATAGAGTATTTCCTGCACAATAGCAATGGGAATTACAATATGATCACATATCTTGAGGTTGTGCAGGGAATGAAAAGCCTCAAGTTTGCACAGTTTCGTGGACTATTGCGACGTGAGAACCTGATTTCTGATGAACCCTTCCCTCCCTCTCTCCTCAGCGGCGCTGGTGCGGTTGTGTGTGCGTGTGGTGGGTCTACGGAGTCTGTTTTCAAGGTCAAGCATGAAAAGAGGCAAGAAGGCAGCGGAGGCGACCGTAGAAGAGGACAATGACGCCGCCACTGGTAGTGCAAGACGCACGTTCCGATGAGACGCGAGATTGTCTTACATGCTTTTTCGCCTTGCAGAGACTTCGGCAAAGAAAGCGAAGAAGACGAAGGAACCGGAAGCTCCTATCTTGTACGAAGACCCGCCTGACAAAATGAGCAGCAAGGACGGACGCGCCGCCAACATGAAGATCAGCTCCTGGAACGTGGACGGCCTGAGGGCCTGGGTGAAGAAGAACGGCCTGGATGTGAGTCGGTTGGGATGAAAATCCGCAAAGCTTTTCCTTGCTGACACTTCTCTCTCCCTCCAGTGGGTGCGTGAGGAGGATCCAGACGTCCTGTGCCTGCAGGAGACCAAGTGTTCGGAGAAGAACCTGCCCGCCGAGATCACCTCCATGCCCGAGTACCCGTACAAGTACTGGTGCGTGTCGGACGAAAAGGAGGGCTACAGCGGCGTGGCCATGCTCTGCAAAACCGAGCCCGTCAAGGTCACGTACGGCATCGGTGAGCCATCTTTGTCTTTATATGGTGATCAGTAAGAATAGTGCTGGGCGACATGGAAAAAAATGTATACCACGATATGGCTATGGTACGCTTTCAGTTCTATGAAAAATCTAACATACATGACCACTTACCTTTTTTCTCACCTTATTTGCATTAGTCTTGTTCACGAGTGAGGGAAGAGTAGATCGTGAGATCGACAGGCGGATCAGTGCGGCGTCTTCAGTAATGCGGACGCTGTATCGATCCGTTGTGGTGAAGAAGGAGCTGAGCTGGAAGGCAAAGCTCTCAATTTACCGGTTGATCTACGTTCCCGTCCTCACCTATGGTCATGAGCTTTGGGTTATAACCGAAAGGACAAGATCGGAAATGAGTTTCCTCCGTCGGGTGGCGGGGCTCTCCCTTAGAGATAGGGTGAGAAGCTCTGTCATCTGGGAGGAGCTCAAAGTAAAGCCGCTGCTCCTCCACATGGAGAGGAGCCAAATGAGGTGGTTCGGGCATCTGGTCAGGATGCCACCCGAACGCCTCCCTAGGGAGGTGTTTAGGGCACGTCCGGGGGAAAACCCAGGACACGTTGGGAAGACGTGAGGAGGGATGATGCTCAAAACCGGTTTTCCCGGTTGTTCGATAAGAAAAGAACTGAGTCCTCAGACTCGAACCCCTTTTTGAGAACCGGTACCCGTTATCGAGACCACTATAGTAAAGAAAAATAGTTGGTTCTTTATTCGAATCCCTTCCCACAGGAAATGCCCTGTGAGACGCAACGCTATGCCCATTTGATTGTAGACTCTTACTGACACCTTGTGGCGATATAAAAATACTACGCGTCATTAGTTTGGGCACTTCCGGGTTGAGACAATTGAGAAGTAGACAAGTTGTGTTAGCTCCTACAAGCCTTGGAAAAGATAAGTCTGTAAGTAAACTGTTTAAATTGTTTATATAACTCACTGAGCACCTGCTGATTGGGCTGGGCATTGCTCTGGTGTATCGTCATATTCGTAAGACGATGGCAGCCACTCAAGGAGCCCAAAGGCTGTTCGTCGCAATGGAAGGCTTGGGCCGGGCTGTGGGATCACAGACTGGGGCGATTTCTGAACTGAATCGCAAGATGGATCACACCATGGAAAAGCTGGTTGAAAGGGAAAAATTGGATATGAGAGCCAGCATGGACGAATAGAACAGACAAGCCATTGTAATGCCTGCTCGCGGAAAAACAAAAATCCTAATCTATGATTTGACTCCCTCGAATGGCCTTGACGCTGCAACAACAGGAGCAGGCTATTCTGAAAACATCCCCCGAGGACTCCTCAATGATGGACGCTTTTGACCTCCCTCCCTCCTCAACGACACCTGGAGTCGAACTTTTGCTTGCATGCAGAACGGCCCCAGGCCTATGGACACTACATCAACACACTCAAGACAATGGGCATATACACACACCCTCCCACTCCCCCACCCCACGCCTTCACCACCGCTTGATTCCCCTTCAGGGGGATGGACGGCTGGCAGCGCTTCATAGCAGCAGTCGACCTCCAGGGTTCCCCCCTCTGTTGCGAGTTGTCGTGATTATATGTAACATGTTTATGTGTGCATGGCATGGAGGTTTTTTCCCACTCCAGACTAGGCCCCCTTAGGAGATTGTATTTTTTTACTCATCTTCTTCCGCAGCGTTTTACCTTTTTCCCATCTTTTACGGGGCGCCTCGTGGCGACCCATCAGCGTTCCTGTTCTGTAACCCTGTTCACTGTTTTGTTTGTCTAATCTTGAACGGGTTTGTGCTGAAAACAGTTTCGTTGTACTTGTGCAATGACAATAAAGTCCTATCCTATCCTATCTAGTGGACACATTTAGAACAGCAGTTTCTTTCATTCAAAAATTTCGGCTCATTTTTATACTTTGTGAACTGATCCCGCGGGCCGGATAAAACCTGATCGTGGGCCGTACGTTTGACACCCCTGGAAAAGTGTGATTCATCAGTCCGGAGAAGGCGTTTCCACTGCTCTAGAGTCCAGTGGCGACGTGCTTTACACCACTGCATCCCACGCTTTGCATTGGACTTGGTGATGTATGGCTTAGATGCAGCTGCTCGGCCATGGAAATCTAATTAAGCGATTCTTTGGCGGACTACTAGTGGTACACGTACCACAGTTAAAGAATCACTGGATTAGAGGTTGAGCTCTGGTCCTAAGATTTTATTGGCCCCATTAGTATTTTGAAGTCCACCTGTAACACACACCTTGTGCTCCCATCCCCCAGGCAAAGAGGAACACGACAAGGAGGGCCGTGTCATCACCGCCGAGTTCCCCACCTTCTACCTGGTGACCGCCTACGTGCCCAACGCCAGCAGGGGCCTGGTGCGCTTAGACTACCGCAAAACCTGGGACGTGGACTTCCGCTCGTACCTGAGCGAGCTGGACATGCAGAAGCCCCTGGTGCTGTGCGGCGACCTCAACGTGGCCCACCAGGAGATCGACCTGAAGAACCCCAAGGGGAACAAGAAGAGCGCCGGCTTCACCCCGGAGGAGCGCGAGGGCTTCGGCCAGCTGCTGGAGGCGGGCTTCGTCGACAGCTTCCGCGAGCTCTACCCCGAGCAGGCCAACGCCTACACCTTCTGGACCTACATGATGAATTCCAGGGCCAAGAACGTGGGCTGGCGGCTGGATTACTTCGTGCTGTCGTCCTCTCTGGTGCCGGCGCTGTGCGACAGCAAGATCCGCAACAAGGCCATGGGGAGCGACCACTGCCCCATTACACTGCACATAGCGGTGTAAATTAGTAGTTCCCATGCCACCTCAGCACCAAACTGCCATTGTTTTCCCTCAAATCAAGCCGTTAACAAATGTTTCTCTGGTTGTCATGTGTGATAGTCTTTGTCTGTGCTGCTGCTGACCTTTATAAAACATACTGATGCATTTTCTCTTGTAATCTTCAATCACTCTTCAATAAAATCTGATTTATAAAGCCAATCTGAGTTATTTGAGCCCCAATTGTTTGATACAACCTTTAAAGGGGAACATTATCACAATTTCAGAAGGGTTAAAACCATTAAAAATCAGTTCCCAGTGGCTTATTTTATTTTTCGAAGTTTTTTTCAAAATTTTACCCATCACGCAATATCCCTAAAAAAAGCTTCAAAGTGCCTGATTTTAACCATCGTTATATACACCCGTCCATTTTCCTGTGACGTCACACAGTGATGCCAATACAAACAGAGCAAGGTATAGCGACATTAGCTGGGATTCAGACTCGGATTTCAGCAGCTTAACACTGTCTGATAAGATAATTACTAACAACTATGAAGTAGGTTTACAGCATATGAAATACATTTGGCAACAACATGCACTTTGAGAGTTCAGACAGCCCATTTCAGGCACGCTAAGAACATATATTTTTCCACGATTTCAGCACTCAAGTTAACCATACCTAAATAGACACAAAATACTGCATTACACAAGACTACCCGAATGTACTCGAATGATTGAAAAAAATTAATGTTTTTAAGCTAAATTATTGGTAAACACAGTTTATGTATAATAATTTACGTAAAACCGCAAGTAATGAATAAAGTTTTCATCAATTAATATATTCTGTAGACATACCCTCATCCGATCCCTTTTCCTGAAAGCTGATCTGTCCAGTTTTGGAGTTATTGTCAGCAGGCCAGGGAAGCTCGGGTCGATATTCTTCTCTTGATCATCTTCGGTGGCATAAGGGACGGTGTGAGCCAAGACATCCAGGGGGTTTAGCTCGCTCGTCTGCGGGAACAAACTGCCGCCATTGCTTGCCGTGCTACCGAGGACCTTTGTCCCTGAATTGCTCACACACTCCGGCAGATTCAATGGGGGTCTGGCGGCAGATTTCTTTGACTTTATCGTTGGAAATGCATCTGCTTTGAGTGTCGCAGGATATCCACACATTCTTGCCATCTCTGTCGTAGCATAGCTTTCGTCGGTAAAGTGTGTGGAACAAACGACTGACCATTTCGTCGGCTTTCCCCACACCCTCGTATTTTGAACAAATTTCGTCCAATTTCTTGCCACTTTCGCATCTTTGGGCCACTGGTGCAACTTGAATCGTCCCTGTTCGTGTTGTTACACCCTCCGACAACACACCGACGAAAGTGAGAAAAAGGCGGATTGCTTCCCGATGTGACGTCACGTTGTGACGTCATCGCTCCGAGAGCGAATAATAGAAAGGCGTTTAATTCGCCAAAATTCACCCATTTAGAGTTCGGAAATCGGTTAAAAAAATATATGGTCTTTTTTTCTGCAACATCAAGGTATATATTGACGCTTAAGTCAGTATTAGGACACTGACTTTCTTTCCGATCCCTTACCAAGTCAAATTCAGGCTGATATCGGCGATACCGATCTGATACTTTGTGCAAATATACCTAACATGGCTGCTAGATTGAAAAAAAAAAGACACAGGTCTAAAAAAAACGACACTGAAAATACAAGAAAAAGCTAACATTCTTCTTACTAAAATGTGTGACGTCTGTAGGAGTGTTTCCACGCATATTTGTATGTGCTATTGTAATGTAGTCAAGCTAGCGTCGTTAGCATTAGCTAATATGCTAACACGTTTACGAGTGTCTAAAAAAACGACACTGAAAATGTAAGAAAAATAGAGCAGAAAATTACAATACAATAAGAAAAAGCTCATTCTTACTTACTAAATCGTCCCATGCGTGATGTCTGTAGGAGTGTTTCCACGCATATTTGTACGTGCTATTGTAATGTAGTCAAGCTAGCGCCGTTAGCATTAGCTAATATGCAGAATCATATTGTAATAAGAAAAAGCTAACATCTTACTTACAATTCTTAAAGTCCCATGTGTGATGTCTGTAATGTAGTTAGCATTAGCTAATATGCTAACACGTTTACGAGTGTCTAAAAAAACGACACTGAAAATGTAAGAAAAATAGCAGAAAATCACAAAGTAATAAGAAAAAGCAAATTCTTACTTCCTAAATCGTCCGATGTGTGATGTCTGTCGGAGTGTTTCCACGCATATTTGTACGTGCAATTGTAATGTAGTCAAGCGTTGTTAGCATTAGCTAATATGCTAACACGTTTACGAGTGTCTAAAAAAACGACAGTGAAAATGTAAGAAAAACCGAGCAGAATCATAACGTAATAAGAAAAACCTAACATCTTACTTATAATTCTTACTTACTAAAGCGTCCGATGTGTGATGTCTGTAGGAGTGTTTCCAATCATGCATATTTGTACGTGCTATTGTAATGTAGTCAAGCTAACGTCATTAGGATGAGCTAATATGCTAACACGTTTACGAGTGTCTAAAAAAACGACACTGAAAATGTAAAAAAAATAGCAGAAAATCACAAAGTAATAAGAAAAAGCAAATTCTTACTTCCTAAATCGTCCGATGTGTGATGTCTGTCGGAGTGTTTCCACGCATATTTGTACGTGCTATTGTAATGTAGTCAAGCGTTGTTAGCATTAGCTAATATGCTAACACGTTTACGAGTGTCTAAAAAAACGACACTGAAAATGTAAGAAAAACCGAGCAGAATCGTAACGTAATAAGAAAAAGCTAACATCTTACTTATAATTCTTACTTACCAAAGCGTCCGATGTGTGACGTCTGTAGGAGTGTTTCCACGCATATTTGTACGTGCTATTGTAATGTAGTCAAGCTAGCGTCGCTAGCATTAGCTAATATGCTAACACGTTTACGAGTGTCTAAAAAACGACACTGAAAAAAATGTAAGAAAAACCGAGCAGAATCATAACGTAATAAGAAAAAGCTAACATCTTACTTACAATTCTTACTTACTATAGCGTCCCATGTGTGATGTCTGTAATGTAGTCAAGCTAGCGTCGTTAGCATTAGCTAATATGCTAACACGTTTACGAGTGTCTAATAAAACGACACTGAAAATGTAAGAAAAATAGAGCAGAAAATCACAATACAATAAGAAAAAGCTAGTTCTTACTTAATAAATCGTCCCATGTGTGATGTCTGTAGGAGTGTTTCCACGCATATTTGTACGTACTATCGTAATGTAGTCAAGCGTTGTTAGCATTAGCTAATATGCTAAAACGTTTACGAGTGTCTAAAAAAACGACACTGCAAATGTAAGAAAAACCGAGCAGAATCATAATGTAATAAGAAAACGCTAACATCTTACTTACAATTCTTACTTACTATAGCGTCCCATGTGTGATGTCTGTAGTGTAGTCAAGCTAGCGTCGTTAGCATTAGCTAATATGCTAACACGTTTACGAGTGTCTAAAAAAACGACACTGAAAATGTAAGAAAAATAGAGCAGAAAATCACAAAGTAATAAGAAAAATCTAATTCTTACTTACTAAATCGTCCAAGTGTGATGTCTGTAGGAGTGTTTCCACGCATATTTGTACGTGCTATTGTAATGTAGTCAAGCTAGCGTCTTTAGCATTAGCTAATATGCTAACACGTTTACGAGTGTAAAAAAACTACACTGAAAATGTAAGAAAAATAGAGCAGAAAATCACAAGAAAAAGCTAATTCTTACTTACTAAAGCGTCCGACGTGTGATGTATGTAGGAGTGTTTCCACGCATATTTGTACGTGCTATTGTAATGTTGTCAAGCTAGCGTCGTTAGCATTAGCTAAAATGCTAACACGTTTACGAGTGTCTAAAAAACGACGCTGAAAATGTAAGAAAAACCAAGCAGAATCATAATGTAATAAGAAAAAGCTAACATCTTACTTACAATTCCTACTTACTATAGCGTCCGATGTGTGATGTCTGTAGGAGTGTTTCTACGCATATTTGTACGTACTATCGTAATGTAGTCAAGCGTTGTTAGCATTAGCTAATATGCTAACACGTTTACGAGTGTCTAAAAAACGACACTGAAAATGTAAGAAAAACCGAGCAGAATCATAACGTAATAAGAAAAAGCTAACATCTTACTTACAATTCTTACTTACTATAGCGTCCCATGTGTGATGTCTGTAATGTAGTCAAGCTAGCGTCGTTAGCATTAGCTAATATGCTAACACGTTTACGAGTGTCTAAAAAACGACACTGAAAATGTAAGAAAAACCGAGCAGAATCATAACGTAATAAGAAAAAGCTAACATCTTACTTACAATTCTTACTTACTATAGCGTCCCATGTGTGATGTCTGTAATGTAGTCAAGCTAGCGTCGTTAGCATTAGCTAATATGCTAACACGTTTACGAGTGTCTAAAAAAACGTCACTGAAAATGTAAGAAAAATAGAGCAGAGAATCACAATACAATAAGAAAAAGCGTTGTGTGATGTCTGTAGGAGTGTTTCCACGCATATTTGTACGTACATTTGTAATGTAGTCAAGCGTTGTTAGCATTAGCTAATATGCTAACACGTTTACGAGTGTCTAAAAAACGACACTGAAAATGTAAGAAAAACCGAGCAGAATCATAAAGTAATAAGAAAACGCTAACATCTTACTTATAATTCTTACTTACTAAAGCGTCCGATGTGTGATGTTTGTAGGAGTGTTTCCACGCATATTTGTACGTGCTATTGTAATGTAGTCTAGCTAGCGTCATTAGCATTAGCTAATATGCTAACACGTTTACGAGTGTCTCAAAAAACGACACTGAAAATGTAAGAAAAACCGAGCAGAATCATAATGTAATAAGAAAAAGCTAACATCTTACTTACTATAGCGTCCCATGTGTGATGTCTGTAATGTAGTTAAGCTAGCATCGTTAGCATTAGCTAATATGCTAACACGTTTACGAGTGTCTAAAAAAACGACACTGAAAATGTAAGAAAAATAGAGCAGAAAATCACAATACAACAAGAAAAAGCAAATTCTTACTAAAGCGTCCGATGTGTGATGTCTGTAGGAGTGTTTCCACGCATATTTGTACGTGCTATTGTAATGCAGTCGAGCATTGTTAGCATTAGCTAATAAGCTAACACGTTTACGAGTGTCTAAAAAAACGACACTGAAAATGTAAGAAAAATAGAGCTGAAAATCACAAAGTAATAAGAAAAAGCAAATTCTTACTTACTAAACCGTCCGATGTGTGATGTCTGTAGGAGTGTTTCCACGCATATTTGTACGTGCTATTGTAATGTAGTCAAGCTAGCGTCATTAGCATTAGCTAATATACTAACATGTTTACAAGTGTCTGTGTTAGTATTATTAACTTACAATGATTATTTTTGTATTATTTCAGTTTCACAAATTCCTCAGTATTGAGTCTGTTTAGCTGATTGGAGAGCCAGCTTGCCAAGATCCCTTACCAAGTCAAATTCTGGCTGGTATCGCCGATACCGATCTGATACTTTGTGCAAATATACCTAACGTGTCTGCTAAATTTGATCAAAAACATACGTCTAAAAAACGACACTGAAAATGTAAGAAATAGAGAGCAGAAAATCAAAAGAAAAAGCTAACATTTTTAAACCAATAGTATACTTTGTCACCTATAACAAAGATTTGTCTTTAAATTTGAGCATTTTCAATTTTTTTTTAGCATTTTATTCTTTTAAATAAAAATATTAAAATAACCCCTTCCATACTTGACTTTTCAGCATGGAAAAAGTTTAAATATTAAAAGATCTTAATATGAAAATAAAATATCCTTCAAATATAAACAAAGTTTAGTTCATTAAAAAATACAATTTGGTGTGTCCAGAAAAAAATCGATTTCCAAAAGAATCGTGATTCTTTTAAGGATTCTTTAATCGATTCAAAAGAAATCTATCTAAAAAAAAATTATATATTTTTTATATTTAATTTTTATGTTTCCTGTCCAGCCACTCAGACAAATGATATAGTTGATGAAGATGATCTATATCTGCTGTATACATTTACTTAGAAAATAAGAGTTGGATACTTTATTTGTATTTAACTTTATTAAATGTTTGGCTAGAATTTTATTCAACAAAACCAGTTTTCTTTAAAGTAATATAGACATTTATCAGAGATGTTTATCTATTTTATGGAGGAATTTAGTTAATCATACAAACCGTTTCCATATTAGTTGGGAAATTGTGTTAGATGTAAATATAAACGGAATACAATGATTTGCAAATCATTTTCAACCCATATTCAGTTGAATATGCTACAAAGACAACATATTTGATGTTCAAAGTCATAAACATTTTTTTGTTGCAAATAATCATTAACTTTAGAATTTGATGCCAGCAACACGTGACAAAGAAGTTGGGAAAGGTGGCAATAAATACAGATAAAGTTGAGGAATGCTCATCAAACACTTATTTGGAACATCCCACAGGTGAACAGGCAAATTGGGAACAGGTGCGTGCCATGATTGGGTATAAAAGTAGATTCCATGAAATGCTCAGTCATTCACAAACAAGGATGGAGCGAGGGTCACCACTTTGTCAACAAATGCGTGAGCAAATTGTTGAACAGTTTAAGAAAAACCTTTCTCAACCAGCTATTGCAAGGAATTTAGGGATTTCACCATCTACGGTCCGTAATATCATCAAAGGGTTCAGAGAATCTGGAGAAATCACTGCCCGTAAGAAGCTAAGCCCGTGACCTTCGATCCCTCAGGCTGTACTGCATCAACAAGCGACATCAGTGTGTAAAGGATATCACCACATGGGCTCAGGAACACTTCAGAAACCCACTGTCAGTAACTACAGTTGGTCGCTATATCTGTAAGTGCAAGTTAAAACTCTCCTATGCAAGGCGAAAACCGTTTATCAACAACACCCAGAAACGCAGTCGGCTTCGCTGAGCCTGAGCTCATCTAAGATGGACTGATACAAAGTGGAAAAGTGTTCATGTGGTCTGACGAGTCCACATTCCAAATTGTTTTTGGAAACTGTGGACGTCGTGTCCTCCGGACCAAAGAGGAAAAAAACCATCCGGATTGTTATAGGCGCAAAGTATAAAAGCCAGCATGTGTGATGGTATGGGGGTGTATTAGTGCCCAAGACATGGGTAACTTGCACATCTGTGAAGGCGCCATTAATGCTGAAAGGTACATACAGGTTTTGGAGCAACATATGTTACCATCCAAGCCACGTTACCATGGACGCCCCTGCTTATTTCAGCAAGACAATGCCAAGCCACGTGTTACATCAACGTGGCTTCATAGTAAAAGAGTGCGGGTACTAGACTGGCCTGCCTGTAGTCCAGAACTGTCTCCCATTGAAAATGTGTGGCGCATTATGAAGCCTAAAATAGCACAACGGAGACCCCCGGACTGTTGAACAACTTAAGCTGTACATCAAGCAAGAATGGGAAAGAATTCCACCTGAGATGCTTCAAAAATGTGTCTCCTCAGTTCCCAAACGTTTACTGAGTGTTTTTAAAAGAAAAGGCCATGTAACACAGTGGTGAACATGCCCTTTCCCAACTACTTTGGCACGTGTTGCAGCCATGAAATTCTAAGTTAATTATTTGCAAAAAAAAAAGAAAGTTTATGAGTTTGAACATCAAATATGTTGTCTTTGTAGCATATTCAACTGAATATGGGTTGAAAATGATTTGCAAATCATTGTATTCCGTTTATATTTACATCTAACACAATTTCCCAACTCAAATGGAAACGGGGTTTGTAGAACTGGCACCAATTATTTTAAAAAAAAGTATTGATTTTGAATCGAGAAATGATTCTGAATCGAATCGTTACCCCCAAGAATCGAATTGAATGGTGCCCAAAGATTCAAAAATTACAACAACCACAATAAATGCTGGTAAATGTGTAACTGAACAATACTATTTTTGTACAGGCAGAATTTTTAACACTACAATCACATTTTAATTCTTCTTGCAAACCCCAAAAGCAGTGAAGTTGTCACGTTGTTTAAATGGTAAATAAAAACAGAGTACAATGATTTGCAAATCCTTTTCAACTTATATTCAATTGAATCGACTGCAAAGACAAGATATTTCATGTTCACACTGAGAAACTTCATTTTTTTGCAAATAATCATTAACTTGGAATTTAATGGCAGCAACACATTGCAAAAAAGTTGGCATATACCACTGTGTTACATGGCCTTTCCTTTTAACAACACTCAGTAAAGGTTTGGGAACTGAGGAGACACATTTTTGAAGTGGAATTCTTTCCCATTCTTGCTTGATGTACAGCTTATAAGCTTCAATCAATCAATCATCAATCAATGTTTACTTATATAGCCCTAAATCACAAGTGTCTCACATCAATATAGCCCTAAATCACAAGTGTCTCACATCAATATAGCCCTAAATCACAAGTGTCTCACATCAATATAGCCCTAAATCACAAGTGTCTCACATCAATATAGCCCTAAATCACAAGTGTCTCACATCAATATAGCCCTAAATCACAAGTGTCTCACATCAATATAGCCCTAAATCACAAGTGTCTCACATCAGGGCAAGAAAAAACTCAACCCAATGGGATGACAATGAGAAACCTTGCCCGACTCCCTCTGCAGATGGATCAATGACTTCCTGACGGACCGTAGACAGCATGTGCGGCTGGGGAAGGTTGTCTCGGACAGTCGGACCAGGAACACTGGTACTCCTCAGGGCTGTGTACTCTCCCCCTGGCTCTTCTTCCTGTACACAAACTGCTGCACCTCCAGTCACCAGTCCGTAAAGCTCCTCATCGGGCTCATCTCGCCTACAGGAGAGAGTTGGACCAACTGGCGTCCTGGTGCAGCCTCAACAACCTGGAGCTGATCACAGACCTCAGGAAAGTCACAACCCCACCCTGATGGACTCTCCCAACCTCCGTCTCCATCGTGGACTCCTTCCGTTTCCTGGGCACCACCATCACCCAGGACCTCGAGTAGGAGCCGGCCATCAAGAAGGCCCAACAGAGGAAACTTAAGGTGCCGACCGAGATTCTGGTGCAGTTCTACTCGGCCATCATCGAGTCCATCCTCAGTCCTCCATCACCGTGTGGTTCCCCGGCGCCACAGTCCGGGACAAGCATCCACTGCGGCGCACCGTACATGCTGCTGAGAAGGTGATTGGCTGCAGTCTCACATCCCTCCAGGACCTGTTCTCCTTCGGGACCAGGGTCGGATCACAGCTGACTCTCCTCACCCTGGACACAAACTATTCTCCCTTCTCCCCTCAGGCAGGAGACTACGGTCCATCCAGACCCACACCTATATATCCATCCATCCATCCATCTTCTTCCGCTTATCCGAGGTCGGGTCGCGGGGGCAGCAGCCTAAGCAGGGAAGCCCAGACTTCCCTCTCCCCAGCCACTTCGTCCAGCTCCTCCCGGGGGATCCCGAGGCGTTCCCAGGCCAGCCGGGAGACATAGTCTTCCCAACGTGTCCTGGGTCTTCCCCGTGGCCTCCTACCGGTCGGACGTGCCCTAAACATGTCCCGAGGGAGGCGATTGGGTGGCATCCTGACCAGATGCCCGAACCACCTCATCTGGCTCCTCTCCATGTGGAGGAGCTGCGGCTTTACTTTGAGCTCCCCCCCGGATGGCAGAGCTTCTCACCCTATCTCTAAGGGAGAGCCCTGCCACCCGGCGGAGGAAACTCATTTGGGCCGCTTGTACCCGTGATCTTGTCCTTTCGGTCATAACCCAAAGCTCATGACCATAGGTGAGGATGGGAACGTAGATCGACCGGTAAATTGAGAGCTTTGCCTTCCGGCTCAGCTCCTTCTTCACCACAACGGATCGATACAGCATCCGCATTACTGAAGATGCCGCACCGATCCGCCTGTCGATCTCACGATCCACTCTTCCCTCACTCGTGAACAAGACTCCGAGGTACTTGAACTCCTCCACTTGGGGCAGGGTCTCCTCCCCAACCCGGAGATCCAGACCCACACCTATATATCTGATAGTATATATCTGTATCATGAATCAATTTAAGTGGACCCTGACTTAAACCAGTTGAAAAACTTATTGGGGTGTTACCATTTAGTGGTCAATTGTACAGAATATGTACTTCACTGTGCAACCTACTAACAAAAATCTAAATCAATCAATCAATCAATCACCTCCCGCCACCTGTACAGTTTTTTTTCCCGCCACCTGAACAAGATATGATAGCTCAGTTACAGCTCATTTTTATTACCTATTACCTATTCTGTGTTATATGTTGCACGATTGTACCAAGAAAAAAATCCTAGTTTGTGAACCCGTTCTCAAACAATGGCAATAAAACTATTCTGATTCTGATTAAGTTGTTCAACAGTCCGGGGGTCTCTGTTGTGGTATTTTAGGCTTTAAAATGCGCCACACATTTTCAATGGGAGACAGATCTGGACTACAGGCAGGCCAGTCTAGTACCCGAACTCTCTTACTATGAAGCCATGCCGGTGAAACACGTGGCTTGGCTTTGTATTGCTGAAATAAGCAGGGGTGTCCATGATAACGTTTGCCTGGATGGCGACATAAGTTGCTCCAAAACCTGTATGTACCTTTCAGCATTAATGGCGCCTTCACAGATGTGTACGTTACCCATGCCTTGGGCACTAATACACCCCCATACCATCACAGATGCTGGCTTTTCAACTTTGTGCCTAGAACAGTCCTGATGGTTATTTTCCTCTTTGGTCCGGAAGATACAACGTCCACAGTTTCCAAAAAACAATTTGAAATGTGGACTCGTCAGACCACAGAGCACTTTTCCACTTTGCATCAGTCCATCTTAGATGAGCGAAGCGTTTCTGGGTGTTGTTGATAAATGGCTTTGGCTTTGCATAGGAGTGTTTTAACTTGCACTTACAGATGTAGCGACCAACTGTAGTTACTGACAGTGGTTTTCTGAAGTGTTCCTGAGCCCATGTGGTGATATCCTTTACTGACGTCGCTTTTTGACGCAGTACCACCTGAGGGCTTGAAGGTCCGTAATATCATCGCTTACGTGCAGTGATTTCTCCAGATTCTCTGAACCTTTTAATTATATTATGGACCGTAGATGGTGAAATATCTAAATTTACGATTTGCATAACGTGCCAACTTCACTGGTTTTGTACATTGAAACATTTATCATCACTCATGGGTGATGGGTATAAGAATGGGCAGCATAAAACCCTGATCGGGCCATCCCTACCTTTCAGTAGTTTTGTGTTTGTAAAGCAAGGGGACTCCATTTAATCCAAGTTCTTGAGGTTTAATCACATTGCCAGAGAGTTGACACGCTGTTAAATGAAATGGCTTCAAACTCGGGATGTCCGATAATGGCTTTTTTGCCGATATCCGACATTGTCCAGCTCTTAATTACCGATATCAACCGATACCGATATATACAGTCGTGGAATTAACACATTATTATGCCTAATTTGGACAACCAGGTATGGTGAAGATAAGGTCCTTTTTTTTTTTTTATTAATAAAATAAAATAAGATGAATAAATTAAAAACATTTTCTTGAATAAAAAAGAAAGCAAAACAATATAAAAACAGTTACATAGAAACTAGTATTTAATAAAAATGAGTAAAATTAACTGTTAAAGGTTAGTACTAATAGTGGACCAGCAGCACGCACAATCATGTGTGCTTACGGACTGTATTCCTTGCAGACTGTATTGATATATATTGATATATAATGTAGGAACCTACCAGAATATCAATAACAGAAAGAAACAACCCTTTTGTGTGAATGAGTGTAAATGGGGGAGGGAGGTTTTTTTGGGTTGGTGCACTAATTGTAAGTGTATCTTGTGTTTTTTATGTTGATTAAAAAAAAAAATATATATATATATATTAAAAAAAAAAACAATACCGATAATAAAAAAAAAACGATACCGATAATTTCCGATATTACATTTTAAAGCATTTATCGGCCGATATTATCGGACATCTCTACTTCAAACCAAAACTTTTTCCATTTAAAATTCAAAGCACGCAGGGCCCATTTTGATATTTTTCATTTTCAAAAACAATGTATACCATTTTTTAACATTTAGGGCAGTGTGTCCAAACTATGGCCCGCCAACGTCTTAAGTTTGGCCCGAGATTGCCAGGGGTGTTAAATTTGCATATCTGGTGGTTTAATAGGTGCTTATTTGTCACCGTCTTGTGGACAAAGTAAGTGACTCAGGCCAGTGATCATGGAGTGTACTTGCTAGAAACTACATGCACAGCATTCACTTATTTGACCCATTTCTAACAACCTTCCCTAGTCATGGTGCAGGAAAAACAATTCCACCAGCACAAAAAGTCAACAAATATGTCACACATTAAAACAACCTGCTCACTGAACTTTGTGGACATAAACACATGCAAAATTAAATCCATGTAAATCCATTGCAAGGCATGATGGGAAAAATAACAAACACTCTCTCCACACTTACCCATGTTTGGCGCATTTTAGCTGCTTGATGTTTCTGATTCACAAAGGTAAACGAGGTAACAAGTTTGGACACCCCTGCTTCAGGGCTAACCGCTCAAGTTAGGTACCAGGAACCGAGAAGGGTCTCAGTCATAAAAAAAATAAGTCATATATTTTTTTTCAACCCTTGAATCTCTATATCAACTTTAAAACATATCGGTCAATATAACGTTTGTAGTTATAATTTTTTGTTTTATGCACTTTTTGTTTAAGAAGCAACATTTGACATGAAGTCATTGGACCCTTAAATACTTCTAATTCATAACATTGATTTTGGGTCATAATTATTTAAGCTATGACAGTAAAACAAATAAAAAATAAGGCAGAGATGTCCAAACCTTTTGACTTGGGGGCCGCGATTGGGCTAAAAGAATTTGGTCGGGGCCGAAAGCAGACTGCATGTAAAGTTATATATATCCATCCATTTTCAACCGCTTGTCCCTTTTGAGGTCACAGGGGGTGCTGGAGCCTATCCCAGCTGAATTTGGGCGGAAGGCGGGGTACATATATATATATATATACAAATCCATATATAATTGATATATAATATATAACTGTTACAATTAAAATATATTATGTATAAACATATATATAAAATATAATACATATATAGGTGTATATATTATATTAATATAATTGGATTTTAAGAGTATATGAAGGATTAACTCCTACCTGCTATACTTACGTGATCCATCCATCCATCCATCCATCTTCTTCCGCTTATCCGAGGTTGGGTCAGTATGACCTCCTTAAAAAGTTTTGTAATCAATCAGCTAAAATACGCCAAACACGGATTTACATTTTCCCATCATGCACTCTATTGGATTTAAATGGGTGCAATTTTGAATTATTTGTTGTGTTGGATGTTTTTTTAAAGGATCCACAAAAATCAGTGAGCAGGTTGTGTTATGTGTGACCATGTGTGTTGACTTTTATTTTAGTTGCATTTTTTTTGCACCATGACTAGGGAATGTTGTTTGGATTATGTCAAATGCTGTGCTATTATTTTAAAAAGTACTTTCACGGGGCATTGATCCGATCTACTTACTTGGACCACAAGATGGCAGTGAATATGTGGTATTCAGAGACCGCCTGGTATTTAAAACTAATTTGAAAGCACCCTGTGGTGCCATGCTTTGTTGAACTCATGATGACTTGCCAGCTAAATAGACGCGGTAGGCGGGCTGTAGTCTGGACATCACTGTTCTAAGGGATCTTAAAGGTCTTAAAAACGAGTCATACATTACTTTTCTTAATTTTTTATTATCAACAACGCTTAAATCTCTACATCAACTTCAGATCTGTCGATTATACGTTTTCCGGTTTGTTTTATGCCCTTTTTCAAAGAAAACTTGTTTTTTTGTGTGGCAAAAAAACAAAATATGCAATATTTTCCCCAAAGAACGTTTCAAAGTGGAATATTTGATAGTAATAGGAGGCTTGCATAGGTCAACAATTCATTTGAGTAATTTTTTTAAGCAAAAGTACAAAACAATATCCCACTAAAATGTTCAGGAGTCCAAATTGGCCCCACTTAAGTGTTAAAAATTAGTCATACATTTTTTTTTATTTTTTATTTTTTACAATCAACGCTTATGTCTGTAGATCAACTTCAGATCTATATGTAGATTGTAAGTGTATAATTATGTTTCTATGGGTTTGTTTTAGAGATGTGCGATAATGGCTTTTTTGCCCATATCCGATATTCCGATATTGTCCAGCTCTTAATTACCGATTCCGATATCAACCGATACTGATATATACAGTCGTGGAATTAACCCATTATTATGCCTAATATTGTTGCGATACTCCGCTGCATGCAATAAACAATGTAACAAGGTTTTCCAAAAATAAATCAAATGGAAAAAAATGGCAACATGGCACTGCCATATTTACTATTGAAGTCACAAAGTGCATTATTTTTTTTTAACATGCCTCAAAACAGCAGCTTGGAATTTGGGACATGCTCTCTCGGAGGTTGAGGTGGGCAGGGTGGGGGGGATTTGAGATGTGGGGGGTAGGGGGTAGCGGGGGGTGTATATTGTAGCGTCCCGGAAGAGTTAGTGCTGCAAAGGGTTCTGGGTATTTGTTCTGTTGTGTTTATGTTGTGTTACGGTGCGGATGTTCTCCCGAAATGCGTTTGTCATTCTTGTTTGGTGTGGGTTCACAGTGTGGCGCATATTTGTAACAGTGTTAAAGTTGTTTATACGGCCACCCTCGGTGTGACCTGTACGGCTGTTGACCAAGTATGTGTTGCATTCACTTATGTGTGTGTGAAAAGCCGTAGATTTTATGTGATTGGGCCGGCACGCAAAGGCAGTGTCTTTAAGGTTTATTGGCGCTCTGTTCTTCTCCCTACGTCCGTGTACACAGCCGCGTTTTAAAAAGTCATACGTTTTACTTTTGAAACCGATACCGATAATTTCCGATATTACATTTTAAAGCATTTATCGGCCGATAATATCGGCAGACCAATATTATCGGACATCTCTAGTTTGTTTGTTTTATGCCCTTTTTGTAAAAAAAACACAAAAAAACCCCTTGGTTTTTATATGGCAAACAAACAAAATATGCAATATTTTCCCAAAAAATATTTCTAAGTGGATGTGAAGTAATTGGAGCCTTTAAAAGGTCAATAAATTATAACAACATTGATTTTGATTCATTATTATTTTTTGAGTAATGACAGTTTTAAAGGAAAAAAGACGGTCTACATGGCAGCTTTGGGTTATTAGGGTCAAAATTGCAATTTTTTCTTGTTACATTTCACCCGTTTGCTCTTATATTCCACTTTTTTATGTTTTGTCTTTTGTAATGGTATTCATGGAACACGCCGCAGGCCGTAAAAAAATGAGCTGTCCACACTTTGGACACTTCTGCTTTGGACCAATTTGGAGTTGGATGGTCTTCACGTTATCTTGATGTGCGTGCGCTGATGCATCTTGAGGTGGTAGGACTGCCTGAAGCCTTTGCCACACTGCACACAAGCAAAAGGCTTCTCCCCCGTGTGTGTCTGCTTGTGTCTCTTCAGGCGATTGGCGCTGAGGAAGCTCTTGTCGCACTCGCCGCAGGAGTAGGGCCTGGCGCCCGTGTGGTAGCGCAGGTGAATGGTCAGGTAGCAGGACTGCGTGAAGCTCTTGTCGCAGTGCGGGCAGCGGAAGGGCTTGTGGCCCGTGTGGAAGCGCTCGTGCTTGAGCAGCTCGGCGTGGGAGAAGAAGCCCTTGCCGCAGTCGGAGCAGAGGTACGGCCTCTCGCCCGAGTGCGTCAGCTCGTGTCTGGTCAGCGTGGCCTTGTACACAAAGCTCTTGTCGCACTGGGAGCAGCTGAAGACGTTTTCTCGGGTGTGGCAGCGCTCGTGCTTCTTCATGTTGCGCTCCCTCTTGAAGCACTTGCCGCAGTACGAGCACATGAAGGGCATCTCCTCCGAGTGGATCTTCATGTGGTTCAGCAGGCCGCCCTTAAAGAGGAAGCTCTTGCCGCACTGCGAGCACACGTGAGGTCTCTCTTTCTGGTGGATTCGCTGGTGGGCCGTGAGCGCGGCCCGGTAGGCGAAGCTCTTGCCGCAGTTGCAGGCGTGCGCCCTCTCCTCTCGGTGGGTCTGAAGGTGTCGGTTGAGGTAGCTGGCGCAGCTGAAGCTCAGCTCGCAGCGAGGGCACTTCAGCGAAGGCTCCTCTTTGTCGTCGTCCTCGCCGTGAGTCTTCAGGTGCCTCACCAGCGCCGACTTCCAGGCGAACTTGCGGCCGCACTCGGAGCACACACACTCCCCGTTCTCCATGTGGACGCTCATGTGCGAGCGCTGCGCCAGAAGGGACTTGAAGAACTCCCCGCAGAGCAGACACTCGTACGTGCGCTCGGGCGTGTGCGTCTGCTTGTGTCTCTCCAGCGACTGCTTGAAGGAGAAGCGCCGTCCGCACTGAACACAGAGGAAGGGCTGCTCACCTGTGTGGATGCGCTGGTGGGCTTTTAGCAGGGACAGGAACTTGAAGGCCTTGGCACAGTCTCTGCAGTTAAAGCGGCCCTCTTCGTCCACAGAGTGAACGCTCTCCATGTGGCGCTGCAGCTCATCTTCCTCGGAATGCTGGACGCAGCATTTGGGACAGGAGAAAGTGGCAGAATTGCCACCTGCGTCCAAACCTGACAGAAAAACATATTATACCAATTTAAAAAGGCTACTGAAATACTGTTACATAAACCTTAAGATACTGTTAATACTTTTAATACAAAACCCGAAACCAGTGAAGTTAACACGTTGTGTAAATGGTAAATAAAAAGAGAATACAATGATTTGCAAATCCTTTTCAACTTATATTCAATTGAATAAACTGCAAAGACAAGATATTTAACGTTCGGAGTGGTAAACTTTGTTATTTTTTGCAAAACTTAGAATTTAATGGCAGCAACACATTGCAAAAAAGTTACCACTGTGTTACATGGCCTTTCCTTTTAACAACACTCAGTAAACGTTTGGGAACTGTGGAGACACATTTTTGAAGTGGAATTCTTTCCCATTCTTGCTTGATGTACAGCTTAAGTCAGGGGTGCTCATTACGTCGATCGCGATCTACCGGTCGATCTCGGAGGGTGTGTCAGTCGATCACCAGCCAGGCATTAAAAAAATAGTCCTAAAAATGAGCGATCATAAATCTTCACTATGACGTCACTTTCGTCACTTGATTGACATTCACGGCACCCGAGGGTCTTCTGAGATGACGCTGGCTGCTGCCAGCTCATTAAATTTACCGACTGGAAGGCGAGAAACACTTTATTTCAACAGACTCTGGCGCCGTACCTGTCGTCAAAACTCCAAAGACCGACTGCACAGTTGCACAATAAAAGCTCTGCTTCATCCTGCTTGCGCTACCAAAATAAGAGTCTCAGAAAGCTGGCGTGCACAAGCTAGCAAGCCACGGAGTTTGCCAACAATGTATTTCTTGTAAAGTGTATACAAAGGAGTACGGAAGCTGGACAAATAAGATGCCAAAAACCAACCACTTTCATGTGGTATTGGACAGAAAGGAGGACTTTTTTTCTCCTCCATTCGAAAATGCGGACGTTATCATCACCACTGTCTGATTCCAATCAATGCAAGTCATCACAATCAGGTAATACACCAACTTGTATTCTTGTCTTCATGAAAGAAAGGAATCTATATGTGTTAAACATGCTTGTATTATCTTTAACCACCTTTAAGTTGTTAACAATATTAACTATTTGTGTTAAACATGCTTGTATTATCTTTAAACACCTTTAAGTTGTTAACAATATTAACTATATGTGGTAAACATGCTTGTTTTATCTTTAACCACCTTTAAGTTGTTAACAATATTAACTATTTGTGTTAAACATGCTTGTATTATTTTTAACCACCTTTAACTTGTTAACAATATTAACTATATGTGTTAAACATGCTTGCATTATCTTTAAACACCTTTAACTTGTTAACAATATTAACTATATGTATTAAACATGCTTGCATTATCTTTAAACACCTTTAACTTGTTAACAATATTAACTATATGTGTTAAACATGCTTGCATTATCATTAAACACCTTTAACTTGTTAACAAAAACATATATTTCATAAATAAGTAAATATAAATGATATATGTGAATGAGGTAGATCCCCACGACTTGATCAATTGAAAAGTAGCTCGCCTGCAGAAAAAGTGTGAGCACCCCTGGCTTAAGTTGTTCAACAGTCTGGGGTCTCCTTTGTGGTACAAACCCCATTTCCATATGAGTTGGGAAATTATGTTAGATGTAAATATAAACGGAATACAATGATTTGCAAATCATTTTCAACCCATATTCAGTTGAATATGCTACAAAGACAACATATTTGATGTTCAAACTGATAAACCTTTTTTTTTTTGGCAAATAATCATTCGCTTTAGAATTTGATGCCAGCAACACGTGACAAAGAAGTTGGGAAAGGTGGCAATAAATACTGATAAAGTTGAGGAATGCTCATCAAAGACTTATTTGGAACATCCCACAGGTGAACAGGCAAATTGGGAACAGGTGGGTGCCATGGTTGGGTATAAAAGTAGATTCCATGAAATGCTCAGTCATTCACAAACAAGGATGGGGCGAGGGTCACCACTTTGTCAACAAATGCGTGAGCAAATTGTTGAACAGTTTAAGAAAAACCTTTCTCAACCAGCTATTGCAAGGAATTTAGGGATTTCACCATCTACGGTCCGTAATATCATCAAAGGGTTCAGAGAATCTGGAGAAATCACTGCACGTAAGCAGCTAAGCCCGTGACCTTCGATCCCTCAGGCTGTACTGCATTAACAAGCGACATCAGTGTGTAAAGGATATCACCACATGGGCTCAGGAACACTTCAGAATCCCACTGTCAGTAACTACAGTCGGTCGCTACATCTGTAAGTGCAAGTTAAAACTCTCGTATGCGAGGCGAAAAACGTTTATCAACAACACCCAGAAACGCCGTCGGCCTCGCTGGGCCTGAGCTCATCTAAGATGGACTGATACAAAGTGGAAAAGTGTTCTGTGGTCTGACGAGTCCACATTTCAAATTGTTTTTGGAAACTGTGGATGTCGTGTCCTCCAGACCAAAGAGGAAAAGAACCATCCGGATTGTTCAAGGCGCAAAGTGTAAAAGCCAGCATGTGTGATGGTATGGGGGTGTATTAGTGCCCAAGACATGGGTAACTTACACATCTGTGAAGGCGCCATTAATGCTGAAAGGTACATACAGGTTTTGGAGCAACATATGTTGCCATCCAACAACGTTACCATGGACGCCCCTGCTTATTTCAGCAAGACAATGCCAAGCCACGTGTCACATCAATGTGGCTTCATAGTAAAAGAGTGCGGGTACTAGACTGGCCTGCCTGTAGTCCAGACCTGTCTCCCATTGAAAATGTGTGGCGCATTATGAAGCCTAAAATAGCACAACGGAGACCCCCGGACTGTTGAACAACTTAAGGTGTACATCAAGCAAGAATGGGAAAGAATTCCACCTGAGAAGCTTCAAAAATGTGTCTCCTCAGTTCCCAAACGTTTACTGAGTGTTGTTAAAAGGAAAGGCCATGTAACACAGTGGTGAACATGCCCTTTCCCAACTACTTTGGCACGTGTTGCAGCCATGAAATTCTAAGTTAATTATAATTTGCAAAAAAATAATAAAGTTTATGAGTTTGAACATCAAATATGTTGTCTTTGTAGTGCATTCAATTGAATATGGGTTGAAAAGGATTGGCAAATCATTGTATTCCGTTTATATTTACATCCAACACAATTTCCCAACTCATATAGAAACGGGGTTTGTACCACAAAGGAGACCCCAGACTTTTTAGGCTTCATAATGCACCACACATTTTCAATGGGAGACAGGTCTAGACTACAGGCAGGCCAGTCTAGTACCCACACTCTTTTACTGCGAAGCCACGCTGTTGTAACACGTGGCTTGGCATTGTCTTGCTGAAATAAGCAGGGGCGTCCATGGTAACGTTGCTTGGATGGCAACATATGTTGCTCCAAAACCTGTATGTACCTTTCAGCATTAATGGCGCCTTCACAGATGTGTAAGTTACCCATATCTTGGGCACTAATACACCCCCATACCATCACACATGCTGGCTTTTAAACTTTGCACCTATAACAGTCCTGATGGGTTTTTTTCCTCTTTGGTCCGGAGGACACAACGTCCACAGTTTCCAAGAACAATTTGATATGTGGACTCGTCAGACCACAGAACACTTTTCCACTTTGCATCAAACGATCTTAGATGAGCTCAGGCCCAACAAAGCTGGCGGCGTTTCTGGGTGTTGTTGATAAATGGCTTTGGCTTTGCATAGTAGAGGTTTAACTTGCACTTACAGATGTAGCGACCAACTGTAGTTAATGACAGTGGTTTTATGAAGTGTTCCTGAGCCCATGTGGTGATATCCTCTACACACTGATGTCGCTTTTTGATGCAGCAGTGATTTCTCCAGATTCTCTGAACCTTTTGATGATATTATGGACCGTAGATGGTGAAATCCCTAAATTCCTTGCAATAGCTGATTGAGAAATGTTGTTCTTGAACTATTGGACAATTTGATAACGCATTTGTTGACAAAGTGGTGACCCTCGCCCCGTCCTTGTTTGTGAATGACTGAGCATTTCATGGAAGCTGCTTTTATACCCAATCATGGCACCCACCTGTTCCCAATTAAAATGTTCACCTGTGGGATGTTCCAAATAAGTCTTTGATGAGCATTCTTCAACTTTCTCAGTCTTTTTTGCCAACTGTGCCAGCTTTTGGTTAAAACATGTTGCAGGCATCAAATTCCAAATGAGCAAATTTTTGCAAAAAATAACAAAGTTTACCAGTTTGAACATTAAGTATCTTGTCTTTGCAGTATATTTAATTGAATATTAGTTGAAAAGGATTTGCAAATCATTGTATTCTATATTTATTTACCATTTACACAACATGCCAACTTCACTGGTTTTAGGATTTGTAATACTTGATAGCAATACAGAATCATTCGCAGAATGCAATAACAATATCATGAAATCAAACAAGCACTGTATCAAACTATTTTTCTGCAATAATTAGGCTCTATCAGATAGCTATTTACTTAACAACATGTCTAGTAGAACAGCACTACAAAGTATTATACTAAAGTGTGTTAGCAATAATGTATATAATGTGAACAATACTGCTGTAACAAGTAGAGATCGACTGATATGGTTTTAACACCGACTATTAGTAGTGAAAGAGGCCGATAACCAATATTTGGTGTTAATATTCATTTGCAGTAAAAGTCATTTAAAGATATGTCAGTAAACATCTGGACAATGCTTTAAGTTGTGATTTGAACTATTTTAGGAAAGGTGGGACCAGTAGTGACATAAGGTTTGATGTTGTGTTTAATTTATCATCAAAAAACAATATGTGTCTATAAGGAGCATCAACATTTGCATTTCAAAATATAGAAAATCTCCTGGGAAAATTGGTCAACATATGACATTTCTCTACATCACAATAACTCATCTACTTCATTTCATACCATTTTGTAACACTTTATGGATTTATTACATTGTAAGGTTTCTGAAATATTGCAAACATTTAAATAAAAAATTCTGGACTCCTTCACGTAGATTATAGTTGAGGCATTTGTCAAGATGGTTTACATAATTTCTTCCTGGATGTTACAGAAAGTATGAGAATGTGTGAGCTGCTGCCTCACCTTCTTTACTTACATAATCATCCCATATCTATCAACATATTCCCACAAAATAAAAATTTTTTTTACAGATATATCTTATTCTGTCGACATCATGTCCAACCATCTTTGTTGCGTTAATTGATTGAATCACGGAACACTCGTTTTTTTTGTTGCAAACGAAGGCTTGTTGAACGACTCCATCGCTTTAGAAGCCGAAACAAACAAAACAGGACCAGGAAGACGCCAGGAAAGAAGGACAACAATTTAAGTTAAAGTTAAAGTTAAAGTACCAATGATTGTCACACACACACCAGGTGTGGTGAAATTATTCTCTGCATTTGACCCATCACCCTTGATCACCCCCTGGGAGGTGAGGGGAGCAGTGAGTTCAAACCCCGGCCGAGTCATACCAAAGACTATAAAAATGGGACCAATTACCTCCCTGCTTAGCACTCAGCATCAAGGGTTGGAATTGGGGGTTAAATCACCAAAAATTATTCCCGGGCGCGGCCACCTCTGCTGTCCTCGGGTTTCAGCAAAAAGAGAACCTTTTTCATGCAGGGCAAAAAGTTAAAGTTAAAGTACCCATGATTGTCACACACACACTATGTGTGGCGAAATTATTCTCTGCATTTGACCCATCCCCTTGATCACTTCTCAAAATAATCTTACTTATCTCATTATATGTAATATGACTTACTTCACCAATTATTATTTATTTATTTATTTTTATTGTGATTACTTATGGAGTATATTGTGAATAAATTGAGAACAGGAAGTGAACAAAAGTTTTAGCAACTGTTATGTAAAAGAAAAGGGGTAGGATTAAATAAGCTCTGCTTCTTCCTACTCCTTTTCGAACATGTTGACAAGAGAAACTGGAAATTGGGATGTATCATGTGTATGCTTGCATGTTCGAAAGAAACTCAAACTCAACTCAACTCCCTGGGAGGTGAGGGGAGCAGTGAGCAGCGGCAGTGGCAGCGCCCGGGAATCATTTTTGGTGATTTAACCCACAATTCCAACCCTTGATGCTGAGTGTCAAGCAGGGAGGTAATGGGTCCAATTTTTATAGTCTTTGGTATGACTCGGCCGGGGTGTGAACTCACAACCTACCGATCTCAGGGCGGACACTCTAACCACTAGGCCACTGAGGGCTACTGATTGAGCCGTTCTTATTATTTATCTACTTAATTACGTAGCTCATATTTTTTAATTAATAAACACAATATATACACGTAATATGCAAGTATCTGCTGATGTTGTTTAAAAAAGTCAATACTGATAACCGTCAAAATGCCAAATATCGACGTCGATAATTGTCCCAGTTGATAATCAGTTGATCTCTAGTAAAAAGTGTGGCTAAATAGTGTTGACCACAACATAGCAATATTATTTGTAGCATTATTGTGTAGATGTACTTTGTCAGTGTAACAGAACCTCTTAAATATGAAATGTGAGGACGTACTGTACAGTATAAACCAACACTTACTTTCTTCAGCTTCCTTCGATGAGACTGACGGTGATCCGTACGAGTGCTCTGAACTGTTCAAAGACAGTAAAATCATCAAACCCATACAAATACATATTCATCTAGTACTGTAGAAGGTAGGGCTGGGCGATATATTGAGTTTGTAGGATATATCGATATATTTTTAAACAAGATATGAATTAAGAAAATATTATAATATCGATATAATTTATTTAAACTGACCATACACCGTTTATTTGTTGTGTTTCTTGATTCTCACCCGCTCCCCACTCCCTCTCATGGGTTAATAAACCCCTCCCCTTCCTCCTTCCAAGACGTGCTTGCACATATAAGAACATCCATGATTGGTTGTTTACTATAATGAGTCACGATTGGTTGAGATTGAGGTAAAACATAAGGGACAGGCCAATCAGAGGCAAGACAGGGCAGGTCATGGAACCAGGTAGGGAAATCACAACAGACATCCCAAATGACGACGAGAGAGTCGGAGAAGTGAAGATTTATATATTAAAAAAAACTAGTGGAAGATGGCAGAGGGATTCTCTTCTTTAGATTTGTCTTTTAGCGATGTAGACCAGTGTTTTTCAACCTTTTTTGAGGCAAGGCACATTTTTCTCATTTAAAAAATCCGGAGGCACACCACCAGCAGAAAACGTTAAAAAAAATTAAACTCCACCAGGTCGTCATGCCATATTTTGAGTTTGTTAGTGTTTTCCTGTGTGTAGTGCTTTAGTTCTTGTCTTGCGCTGTTATTTTGGTGGCCCTTCCTGTTTTGTTGGTGTTTTCCTGTAGCGGTTTCATGTCTTCCTTTGAGCGCTATTCCGCGCACCTGGTTTGTGTTAGCAAGCAAGGCTATTTACATTGTTGCTATCCTTATTTGTGTGGACATTGTTGATTGTCATGTCAAGAACGGACGTACTTTGTGGACGCAGTAAGTTTTTGCTGTCGTCCAGCATTCTGTTTCTGTTTACTTTGTAGCCAGTTCAGTTTTACTTTCGTTTTGCATAGCCATTGCCTTTCCCTTTCGTTAATTTTTGGTTTAAACATTACATACCTTTTTACCTGCACACTGCCGATGTGGTCTGCATATTGGGATCACAACAATCCATCCTCGTCTCACCCGACACTTTACGACTTTTACAAAGCAATTAACTACCCGCTGCCACCTACTGACATGGAGTATTACGTGGTTACCCTGCCGAGTTTTACACAGTAAAGACACTAAGCAACGGCACATTATTTGCAGATTATAATTATTGATTTGCAAAAAATATTTTTTGGACCAATTAGGTGAAGTTGCATAATTCCCCACGGCACACCGGACAATATCTCACGGCACACTAGTGTGCCGCGGCACAGTGGTTGAAAAACTCTGATGTAGACCACGTCCAGGTAACCCACAATGCGTCTACTTGGTCACATTTGGACAGATGTATGCGTCTGGATAAAACATTCATTTGGGTTGTTTACCATGTAAGCCCAAATCGAGTTGCACGAGAAATGCTGCCAAAAATGTATGCCGAAGTGAGGAAGATCATAGCCGCACAATGAAGTCAAGTCACTTACTTGGTGCTGACCAGAACCGTACGTGTGTGACAGTCCATTACATCGTCCACTGGAAACTAAAAAGTGCCTGCCTGCAAATTTATTTTTTATCTGAGTTTGATACATTTTGTATTATTTGCACTGCTATGTTATTTATTTTACGTAGAAAGAATATTTTTCTATTGTATTTATGTTATTTAATTCTGCCGTACTTAAACAGTTTATTTTCTGTGCTGTTAATACCCATCTTGACTAACTGGTTAATAAAATTGCCACCGACTGTTTACAGTACAGTTGTCATTCACTTCATCCATCCATCCATTTTCTACCGCTTGTCCCTTACGGCGTTGCGGGGGGTGCTGGAGCCTATCTCAGCTGCATTCGGGCGTAAGGCGGGGTACACCCTGGACAAGTCGCAAGACAACATTCACACTCACATTGACACACTAGGGCCAATTTTAGTGTTGCCAATCAACCTATCCCAAGGTGCATGTCTTTGGAGGTGGGAGGAAGCCGGAGTACTCGGAGGGAACCCAGGCAGTCACGGGGAGAACATGCAAACTCCACACAGAAAGATTGAACTTCAATGTCAGTGAATCTCCCTCAAAAAGGAATATCTTTATATTTATACTTTCACCGGAAAATATATCAAGATGTATATCGAATATCGACTTTAAGTAAAAATATATCGAGATATCCTTTTTTGTCCATATCGCCCCGACCTAGTAGAAGGTATTTAAAGAGAACACAGCCTTCATTGCACATAATACTACTCAATACTCCCATTGCAGCTACTGCCATCTTGTGGGCTTATTGACAATTACAACTACAGCTATTAATGTCACTGGTTAGACATCTTATTTATTGGCTTTTCTAAATTAGAATTGGTGGTTTAACTGATTATGAGTTGGTATTTAGAGCATTTAGAGCAGTGATTCCTACATACTTGCCAACCTTGAGACCTCCGATTTCGGGAGGTGGGGAGCGGGGCGTGGTTGGGGGCGTGGTTAAGAGGGGAGGAGTATATTTACAGCTAGGATTTACCAAGTCAAGTATTTCATATATATATATATATATATATAAATAAATGATAAATGGGTTGTACTTGTATAGCGCTTTTCTACCTTCAAGGTACTCAAAGCGCTTTGACAGTATTTCCACATTTACCCATTCACACACACTGATGGAGGGAGCTGCCATGCAAGGCGCTAACCAGCACCCATCAGGAGCAAGGGTGAAGTGTCTTGCTCAGGACACAACGGACATGACGAGGTTGGTACTAGGTGGGGATTGAACCAGGGACCCTTGGGTTGCGCACGGCCACTCCCCCACTGCGCCACGCCGTCCCTATATATATATATATATATATATATATATTTATATATATATATAAATAAAAGAAATACCTGAATTTCAGTGTTCATTTATTTACACATACACACACATAACACTCATCTACTCATTGTTGAGTTAAGAGTTGAATTGTCCATCCTTGTTCTATTTGTCACTATTTTTCTAACCATGCTGAACGCCCTCTCTGATGATGCATTGCTGTGTGGCACGCAAAAAGTGCTTTTATCAAATGCACTAGATGGCAGTATTGTCCTGTTTAAGAGTGTCACAACATTGCTGTTTACGGCAGACGAACTGCTTTACAGTAGACGAAAACGTGACTGCTGTTGTTGTGTGTTGTTACCACGCTGGAAGGACGTTAATGAAACTGCCTAACAATAAACCCACATAAGAAACCAAGAACTTGCCCTCCATCATTCTACAGTTATAACGTGATTGGGCAGGTACGCTGTTTATATTGTGTGCCTGAATTTCGGGAGATTTTCGGGAGAAAATTTGTCCCGGGAGGTTTTCGGGAGAGGCGCTGAATTTCGGGAGTCTCCCGGAAAATCCGGGAGGGTTGGCAAGTATGGGTTCCTAACCTTGTTGGAGGTACCGAACCCCACTAGTTTCATATGCGCATTCACCGAACCCTTCTTTAGTGAAAAATAAAATGTTTTTTTTTCAAATTCAAGATAAAATTATATGTTTTTTTTACTGGTGCACAAAATGAAGCGTGCATGAACATCACCTTGTTCAAAGAACAAAACCAACACAGTGCATGAACTCACAACAAATTACACACCTGCAAATCAGATGGAAAATTAGAGGGAACATTGTTTGGGGGTATTCATAATACTCTATAGCAGTGGTTCTTAACCTGGGTTCGATGGAACCCTAGGGGTTCGGTGAGTCGGCCTCAGGGGTTCGGCGGAGGTCAAGACACACCCGACTCATCGTGTAAATAAAAACTTCTCCCTATCGGCAACAGCAGAAGTCACACTGATTTGCAAGTGTGTCATTTGTTGTGAGTTTATGCACTGTGTTGGTTTTGTTGTTTGAACAAGGAGATGTTCATGCACTGTTAATTTTGTGCACCAATAATAAAACATGGTAACACTTTAGTATGGGGAACATATTCACTATTAATTAGTTGCTTATTAAAGGGGAACATTATCACAATTTCAGAAGGGTTAAAACCATTCAAAATCAGTTCCCAGTGGCTTATTTTATTTTTCGAAGTTTTTTTCAAAATTTTACCCATCACGCAATATCCCTAAAAAAAGCTTCAAAGTGCCTGATTTTAACCATTGTTATATACACTCGTCCATTTTCCTGTGACGTCACACAGTGATGCCAATACAAACAAACATGGCGGAAAGAACAGCAAGCTATAGCGACATTAGCTCGGATTCAGACTCGGATTTCAGCGGCTTAAGCGATTCAACAGATTACGCATGTATTGAAACGGATGGTTGTAGTGTGGAGGCAGGTAGCGAAAACGAAATTGAAGAAGAAACTGAAGCTTTGAGCCATATCGGTTTGAACCGTATGCAAGCGGAACCGACGAAAATGACACAACAGCCAGCGACACGGGAGAAAGCGAGGACGAATTCGGCGATCGCCTTCTAACCAACGATTGGTATGTGTTTGTTTGGCATTAAAGGAAACTAACAACTATGAACTAGGTTTACAGCATATGAAATACATTTGGCAACAACATGCACTTTGAGAGTGCAGACAGCCAAGTTTTCCTCAATTAATATATTCTGTAGACATACCCTCATCCGCTCTCTTTTCCTGAAAGCTGATCTGTCCAGTTTTGGAGTTGATGTCAGCAGATATTCTTCTATGCCATCTGTGTCGTAGCATAGCTTTCGTCGGTAAAGTGTGCGGAACAAACGTCCAATTTCTTGCCACTTTCGCATCTTTGGGCCACTGGTGCAACTTGAATCCGTCCCTGTTCGTGTTGTTACACCCTCCAACAACACACCGACGAGGCATGATGTCTCCAAGGTACGGAAAACAGTCGAAAAAACAGAAAATAACAGAGCTGATTTGACTCGGTGTTTGTAATGTGTTTGAGAAAATGGCGGATTGCTTCCCGATGTGACGTCATCGCTCCGAGAGCGAATAATAGAAAGGCGTTTAATTCACCAAAATTCACCCATTTAGAGTTCGGAAATCGGTTAAAAAAATATATGGTCTTTTTTCTGCAACATCAAGGTATATATTGACGCTTACATAGGTCTGGTGATAATGTTCCCCTTTAACATGCAAATTAGTAACATGTTGGCTCTTAACTAGTCATTATTAAGTACTTATTAATGCCTTATTCGGCATGGCCTTATTATAACCCTAACCCTCTAACCCTGGCCCTAACCCTCTAACCCTAACCCTAACCCAGGGGTCGGCAACCCGTGGCTCCGGAGCCGCATGCGGCTCTTTGATCACTCTGATGCGGCTCAGCTGCATACTTGCCGACCCCCCCGATTTTCCCGGGAGACTTCCGGAATTCAGTGCCTCTCGCTCAAAATTCCCGTGATTAATATTCTCCGATTTTCACCCTTACAATAATAATAAGGGCGTGCCATGATGGTACAGCATTTAGCACTCTCTACAATCTGCATTAACAACGTGCCAGCCCAGCCTCTTGTTATATGCATCTTCTGCTTGCACACGTAAGTGACAGCAAGGCATACTTGCTCAACACACAGGTTACACTGACGGTGGCCATATAAAACAACTTTAACACTCTTACTAATAATGCGCCACACTTTGAACCAAAACCAAACAAGAATGACAAACACATTTCGGGAGAACATCTGCACCTTAACACAACATAAACACAACAGAACAAATACCCAGAATCCCATGCAGCCATGACTCTTCCGGGCTACATTATACACCCCTGCTACCACCAAACCCCGCCCCCACCCCAACCCTGCTCCCTCACACATCAACCCCCCCCTCTGTGCGTCGGTTGAGGTGGGCGGGGTTTGGTAGCGGGGGTGTATAATGCAGCCCGGAAGAGTTAGGGCTGCATGGGATTCTGGGTATTTGTTCTGTTGTGTTTATGTTGTGTTACGGTGCAGATGTTCTCCCGAAATGTGTTTGTCATTCTTGTTTGGTGTGGGTTCACAGTGTGGCGCATTATTAGTAAGAGTGTTAAAGTTTTTTATACCGCCACCGTAACCTGTGTGGCTTTTGACCAAGTATGCCTTGCTGTCACTTACGTGAGCAAGCAGAACCCCATACAACGTGTAGCTGGGCGGGCACGCTGGTTATAGTGGGCGCTAAATTCTGTACCATCACGGCACGTTCGAGAGAATAGTTGCCCTGATATTCGTAGTCTGCCGGAAAAAACGGGAGGGCTGACAAGTATGACGCTGTCAAGCGTCATTCATATAAAACCCGCGGACCGCACTAACATTCAATTTTCATATTAAGGTGTGGGCCGCGTGTCTGAGAGCCCTGGTTTATACATAGCACAAAGCAAAAAAAAAACTTTGTATGCAGTGTTATTTCATTTTAAATTTCAAAAGATTTTTGTGGCTCCCATTGTTTTCTTTAATTTGTGAAACTGGTCAAAATGGCTCTTTGACTGGTAAAGGTTGCCGACCCCTGCCCTAACCAAATAACTCAAAATTAAGTCTTTGTTACTTAGAATATGTTCCCCATACTAAAGTGTTACCAAAAACATATTACTTTGTCTTGAATTTAAAAAAAAAAAAAACATATTATTTTTCACTAAAGAAGGGTTGTGTGAATGCGCATATGAAACTGCTGGTGTTCGGTACCTCCAACAAGGTTAAGAACCACTGCTCTATAGGGAGAAGTTTTTATCTACACGATGAGTCGGGTGTGTCTTGACATCCGCGGCAGAGGCTACGCCGAACCCCTGAGGCCGACTCACTGAACCCCTAGGGTTCGATCGAACCCAGGTTAAGAACTATGGCATCACATTAGTGCCAAAAATCCGAGCGCATAAAAACTGTTATCGCGCGCTGATTCTCCACTTCGTGCGCGCGCGCGACACCCTTTTGCGCGCGCGTGGTGCCTTTTTGCGCGCGTGCGACGCCTTTCTGCGCGCTCTCTTTGTACTCCTGGCATCTCTCCTCGCGCGGTCATGTTTCTTTTTGGCACTTTGGGGGCGGGTATGCTTAGACAGCCCCTCCTTTCTGATTGGCTGTGAGCATTTTTTATATGACCAATCATTCTCCAGTGTCGCAACGTTGTAGCCATCTTACCTCGGACATCTAGCCTCAATCATTACATTGATGTCAATGGTACATGTACTAATTAAATTACCATAACTTGCTCGATTTTCGACCAATTTACAAACGGTTTGCCTTGTTACAAATCTTATTACATGTAGATATGACATAGGATGCTGTACCTGTTGAAATTACCTCTTTCGCTTTAAAAAAAAAAAAGACTTAATTGTGCAATATAGTTGTGTAGGGTCAGTATTAGTCAGTTCTCTGATTATTTTAAACGGTTTCAGAATACATTATTAAAAGGCTATTTTTAACATTTTAAAAACAAAATTCAAAGATTATTTCATTAATTTTATGGCTGAATCAAAAGAAATTCCATAAATTAGAAAACAAATGTTCAAGAAGAAGTGAAAATATAACATAATGTTATGGTTGGATGTTATTGCTTGTGGACCAGTTCTGGCTGAAAGATGTGATTATGGTGTTTGTTGTCTTATTATTTATTTGGGTCACATTTTGTATTACCCTGTATTGTGTTTATGTGGTATGAAATAACCTTCATCAGCGCGCGACATTTTTTTATCCACTTCTTCCTCCGTAAATCTTGATACATATTGACGATGACCCGCCCTGCTATACTTCTGATTGGCTCTGAGCATTTTTCAGCATTTTTTGCCTGACCAATCAGAAAGAAGGGGCCGTCCAAGCATACCCGCCCCCAAAGTGCCAAAAAGAAACATGACAGCGCGAGGAGAGATGCCAGGAGTTGCGCGCTCTCTGTGTACTCCTGGCATCTCTCCTCGCGCTGTCATGTTTCTTTTTGGCACTTTGGGGGCGGGTATGCTTGGACGGCAGAAAGGCACCGCGCGCGCGCAGAAAGGCACCGCGCGCGCGCAAAAAGGCACCACGCGCGCGCAAAAGGGTTTTGCACGCGCGCGCACGAAGTGGAGAATCAGCGCGCGATAACAGTTTTTATGCGCTCGGATTTTTGGCACTAATGTGACGCCATAAAGAACCACTGATTTAGAGTAACACAAAGATGATAACCTCACCAATTAAAGGGCAGAAGCTTCAAGGCTGGAGGATTCTCCCTGGTGACTTCCTGCTTCCTCCTCCTGCTCATGCGTTTCTGCAAGTTGATCACTTGGATCTTCATGGTGGGCCGCCGTTTGCGACCACTCGTGCGGATTTTGACGAGGGAAACGTCTCCCGGGACGTCTGCTGCATCGCCGACGTCGTCAGGCGGCACGTCTGCGTCGGCGCCGCGGCGCTCCTGCCCCGCCTCACAGTTCTCTGTGGCGCTGTTGGCATTGACGTCCGTGGCGTGAGTTTTCAGGTGCCTCGCCAGCGCCAGCTCCCAGTTGAACGTCCTGCCGCACCCCTTGCACGCGTACGCGCCGCCCACCATGTGGGTCCGCTTGTGTTCGGCGCGAGCTGACGAGGACAGGAAAGTCTCTCCGCAGACAACGCAGTCGTACCTGCGTCCGCTTTTGTGCGTGCTTCTGTGGCGGTCGAGGGACTGCCTGAAAGAGAAGCAGCGGCCGCAGTCGTAGCACCGGTGGGGGCGCTCGCCGGTGTGGATGACCCTGTGGGCCGTTAGGGACGAGGCAAACTTGAATTTCTTCTCACAATCCGGGCAGTCGTGAGGCCCTGAAGAGCTCTGTGCATGAAACATGTTCCCTGGACCATCAGTACTCTCATCCATACCTGCGCCTGTGTCTTTTGAGGTCACAACTTCAGCGTCTTCGGCCACAGCGCCACTTAGGGCTCCTTCAAGGCCATTTTCACCCACAATTACGTCATGCTCTTCTACTTCAACCTCTGCAATGACTTCAATTGTGACCTCATCCACAAGTGGCGTGGGTATATGAGTGGCATCACCTTGGCCCAAATGATTAGGCTGGTCCTCAGCTGTGGTCCGTCTGCAGGCGGGAAAGGCAGAGAGCGAGGAGAAGATGTTGTCCCCCATGCTTGTGTGTGGAACTACATTAGAAAAAATGCATATGTTCCAGTTAAAAACCACCAGAGAAGAGCATAGCAAGCTTTTACGGAAAATGACCTACCATGTTGCTCTAAATGTCTCAACTGTTTATGGTGCTGGAGCAAAACCTTCAGGTCCTTGGCTTCGGAAAGTGACTTGACACAGTTTTCCAACACTGATGCTCCAAGCCAGCAAACTGTCTGCAAATGATGTATTAAAAAGGTCTCATGCATGGTTAATGAAACACCATAATAATAATAATCTACTATCATTTACAAAACCCAAAACCAGTGCAGTTTGCACGTTGTGTAAATGGTAAATAAAAAGAGAATACAATGATTTGCAAATCCCTTTCAACTTATATTCAATTGAATAGACTGCAAAGACAAGATACTTAATGTTCGAACTAGAAAACTTTGTTATTTTTTGCAAATATTAGCTCATTTGAAATTTGATGCCTGCAACATGTTTCAAAAAAGCTGGCACAAGTGGCAAAAAAACTGAGAAACTGAGGAATGCTCATCAAACACTTATTTGGAACAACCCACAAGTGAACAGGCTAATTGGGAACAGGTGGGTGCCATGATTGGGTATAAAAGCAGCTTCCATGAAATGCTCAGTCATTCACAAACAAGGATGGGGCGAGGGTCACCACTTTGTCAACAAATGCGTGAGCAAATTGTCCAACTGTTTAAGAACATTTCTCAACCAGCTATTGCAAGGAATTTAGGGATTTCACCATCTGCGGACCGTAATATCATCAAAAGGTTAAGGGAATCTGGAGAAATCACTGCAAGGCCGAAAACCAACATGCCCGTGACCTTGGATCCCTCAGGCGGTACTGCATCAACAAGCAACATCAGTGTGTAAAGGATATCACCACATGGGCTCAGGATCACTTTGGAAAACCACTGTCAGTAACTACAGTTGGTCGCTATATCTGTAAATGCAAGTGTAAACTCTACTATGCAAAGCCAAAGCCATTTATCAACAACACCCAGAAACGTCGCCGGTTTCGCTGGTCCCAAGCTCATCTAAGATGGATTGATACAAAGTGGAAAAGTGTTCTGTGGTCTGACAAGTCCACATTTCAAATTGTTTTTGGAAACTGTGGACGTCCTTTCCTCCGAAACAAAGAGGAAAAGAACCATCCGGATTGTTATAGGCGCAAAGTGTAAAAGCCAGCATGTGTGATGGTATGGGGGTGTATTAGTGCCCAAGACATGGGTAACTTACACATCTGTAAAGGCACCATTAATGCTGAAAGGTACATACAGGTTTTGAAGCAACATATGTTGCCATCAAAGCAACATTATCATGGACGCCCCTGCTTATTTCAGCAAGACAATGCCAAGCCACGTGTTACTTCAGCGTGGCTTCATAGCAAAAGAGTGCGGGTACTAGACTGGCCTGCCTGTAGTCCAGACCTGTCTCCCATTGAAAATGTGTGGTGCATTATAAAGCCTAAAATACCACAACAGAGACCCCCGGACTGTTGAACAACTTAAGTTGTACATCAAGCAAGAATGGGAAAGAATTCCACCTGAGAAGCTTAAAAAATGTGTCTCCTCAGTTCCCAAACGTTTACTGAGTGTTGTTAAAAGGAAAGGCCATGTAACACAGTGGTAAAAATGTCCCTGTGCCAAATTTTTTGCAATGTGTTGCTGCCAATAAATTCTTAGTTAATGATTATTTGCAAAAAAAATTAAGTTTCTCAGTGTGAACATTAAATATCTTATCTTTGCAGTCTATTCAATTGAATATAAGGTGAAAAGGACCTAGTGGTTCGAGTGTCCGCCCTGAGATCGGTAGGTTGTGGGTTCAAACCCCGGCCGAGTCATACCAAAGACTATAAAAATGGGACCCATTACCTCCCTGCTTGGCACTCAGTATCAAGGGTTGGAATTGGGGGTTAAATCACCAAAAATGATTCCCGGGTGCGGCCACCGCTGCTGCCCACTGCTCCCCTCACCTCCCAGGGGGTGATCAAGGGTGATGGGTTAAATGCAGAGAATAATTTCGCCACACCTAGTGTGTGTGTGACAATCATTGGTACTTTAACTTTAACTTTAATTTGCAAATCATTGCATTCTGTTTTTATTTACAAATTTACACAACCTGTCATATTCACTGCTTTTGGGTTTTTTAAAGTTTTGATACAGTGGAACCTCGATTTACAAACCTCTCTATTTGCAAACGTTTCGATTGACAAACTTATAGATCAAGTCAAATGTGTACGAATGCTTCATTAATTCATTTTGTGTGTCCCATGCAGGCAAAAAACAGGGCGCAGCATTTTTGGGGAGGTGGAGCCCTCCACGTCACTTGCTGCACAGGACACTACTAGTCACTTCTTAGTGCGTCAGTAAGTGTGTGCCTTTTCTGTGTTTTTTCCACTTTTGTCTATTTTACTAACTCAATACGAGTCCCAAAAAGACAACAGACCAAAGTGAAACGAGGAGGGAATCGCTGAAGAGTTAAAAAATGTATTATTTATTTATAAATAATTGTGATGAGACCGCTGGAAAAAGATTCTAAAGCGGTTTTATTTCACAGCGGAGAAGAGCTACACAGCACACACTCACGGCCCCTGTGCCCCGATCCCTCATTTCTCTCCCTCTGTCTGTCGTCCCCTTTCAAGTCATCTCCTCATTTGCCGATGTTAAATGGATGTAGTAAATGGATTTTACTTTTTTTAAATGTTTATTATTGGAGCAATATGGTTGGTAAAGTTAAGCATTTCTGTAATTTCTGATTGTTTTTGAGGGCACCAAAGGGACTTTTGTGTGTGCGTGTTGTTGTTTTGGCTTTGTAATAAATAGAAAGGTGATTCATCGCCTCCTTGTTGTTTGTATGTTTGATATGCAGTACTGTATAGGACTTTATATTGTGCAAAACATTCACTAAAATATGGATTTTGCAGAGCCTGGAACCTTGTTGATATTTACATTGTTTCAATTTGCTTCTTCAGTATACAAACGTTTCTATTTACGAACCAACTAAGTTCGTAAATCGCTCCTGTATTCAATCTTAGTTATTTAGGCATTACATTTATGTACGTAAAAAAGGGGTCAATGAAGTAAATACCTTAGGTTTTTAAAACATATACTGTATTTTCCGGACTATAAGACGCACTTAAAATTATTTTTTTTTCTCAAAACTTGACAGTTTTATTTTGCAATATTATGCAAAAGCAACTTTTCTTACCTTATGGTACCTGCTGATCTGTATTTGGGATCTGCATTAGTCCCGAAAAATAGCGTGTGTCCGCCTTGATAGTCCGTCACGACACCGTAGTCGATAAACTTCTTCTTTTTCTCTATCTTCTTGTTATGGGACGTTCATCCTCTGCTGTTGCTAATTCTAATATAAAGTAGTGTAAAGTTCTTACCTATATCTGTCAGTAAACTCGCCATGAAAGCGCTAAAACATACCGGTGTAGTGAGTTTTTTAGTGTTTGATATACAAACCCCGTTTCCATATGAGTTGGGAAATTGTGTTAGATGTAAATATAAACGGAATACATTGATTTGCAAATCCTTTTCAACTTATATTCAATTGAATAGACTGCAAAGACAAGATATTTAATGTTCACATTGAGAAACTTAATTTTTTTTTGCAAATAATCATTAACTAAGAATTTATTGGCAGCAACACATTGCAAAAAATTTGGCACAGGGACATTTTTACCACTGTGTTACATGGCTTTTCCTTTTAACAACACTCAGTAAACGTTTGGGAACTGAGGAGACACATTTTTGAAGCTTCTCAGGTGGAATTCTTTCCCATTCTTGCTTGATGTACAGCTTAAGTTGTTCAACAGTCCGGGGGTCTCCTTTGTGGTATTTTAGGCTTCATAATGCGCCACACATTTTCAATGGGAGACAGGTCTGGACTACAGGCAGGCCAGTCTAGTACCCGCACTCTTTTACTATGAAGCCATGTTGATGTAACACGTGGCTTGGCATTGTCTTGCTGAAATAAGCAGGGGCGTCCATGGTAACGTGGCTTAGATGTTGCTCCAAAACCTGTATGTACCTTTCAGCATTAATGGTGCCTTCACAGATGTGTAAGTTACCCATGTCTTGGGCACTAATACACCCCAATACCATCACAGATGCTGGCTTTTCAACTTTGGCCTATAACAATCCGGATGGTTCTTTTCCTCTTTGGTCCGGAGGACACGACGTCCACAATTTCCAAAAACAATTTGAAATGTGGACTCGTCAGACCACAGAACACTTTTCCACTTTGTATCAGTCCATCTTAGATGAGCTCAGGCCCAGCGAAGCTGGCGGCAATTCTGGGTGTTGTTGATAAACGGTTTTCGCCTTGCATAGGAGAGTTTTAACTTGCACTTACAGATGTAGCGACCAACTGTAGTTACTGACAGTGGGTTTCTGAAGTGTTCCTGAGCCCATGTGGTGATATCCTTTACACACTGATGTCGCTTCTTGATGCAGTACAGCCTGAGGGATCGAAGGTCATGGGCTTAGCTGCTTATGTGCAGTGATTTCTCCAGATTCTCTGAACCCTTTGATGATATTACGGACCGTAGATGGTGAAATCCCTAAATTCCTTGCAATAGCTGGTTGAGAAAGGTTTTTCTTAAACTGTTCAACAATTTGCTCACGCATTTGTTGACAAAGTGGTGACCCTCACCCTATCCTTGTTTGTGAATGACTGAGCATTTAATGGAATCTACTTTTATACCCAATCATGGCACCCACCTGTTCCCAATTTACCTGTTCACCTGTGGGATGTTCTAAATAAGTGTTTGATGAGCATTCTTCAACTTTATCAGTATTTATTGCCACCTTTCCCAACTTCTTTGTCACGTGTTGCCGGCGTCTAGTTCTAAAGTTAATGATTATTTGCAAAAAAAAAAAAAAGGTTTATCAGTTTGAACATCAAATATGTTGTCTTTGTAGCATATTCAATTGAATATGGGTTGAAAATGATTTGCAAATCATTGCATTCCGTTTATATTTACATCCAACACAATTTCCCAACTCATATGGAAACGGGGTATATATATATATATATATATATATATATATATATATATATGTATATATATATATATATATATATATATATACCGTGTTTTTCAGACTATAAGGCGCACTTAAAATCCTTTCATTTTCTCAAAAATCGACAGTGCGCTTTATAACCTGGTGCGCCTAATGTACGGAATAATTCTGGTTGTGCTTACCAACCTCAAAGCAATTTTATTTGGTACATGGTGTAATAAATGTGACCAGTAGATGGCAGTCACACATAAGAGATACATGTAGACTGCAATATGACACCAGTAAACACCAAAACTTTAAATGTTCCATTGCAAATAAAGAACATTACACACGGCACTCAAAAATCTGTCAAAATGTTTTAGTAGGACTTTGAAGCCGCACCGCTTGATGGATTGTCGGCACATTACGGCTACCGTAGTCAGAGATACAAGTATTACTATGGTGTGTGTATAAGGACTGCAAAATGGCACCCATTAGCAGACATATTATCTGGTGTTTTGTTTCATAATATTAAGCAACAGCAACTTTTCTTACCTTCTGGTACCTGCTGATGTGTATTTGAGATCTGCATAAGTCCTGACAATTTGGGCACGACTGCCACTGTAGTCCATGCCGACACCGTAGTCTATAAGCTTCTCCTTATTCTCTATCTCTCTTGTTATGGGACATTCATCCTCCGCTGTTGCCATTTCTAATATAAAGTAGTGTAAAGTTCTTACGGTACTTATATCTGTCCGTAAACTCGCCATGAAAGCACTAAAACCTACCGGTGTAGTGAGTTTACATTATTCACCCAAGGGACTTTAGTCATTAGAGAGTTCCGGTCAGAGGGTTATTCACGGGACACATTTCCGGCGTTGTTGTTTCCGGATGAGGAGATGCTGCTCCTGAAGTAAAGTCTGAATATCATTACAACAGTTAGCGCCATCTTTTGACACTTCTTCATCTCCTGTCCTTGCACGCTACACCGCTACAACAAAGATGACGGGGAGAAGACGCTGCCGAAGGTGAGCCACGTAAATAAGACCGTCCACAAAACGCCGCATCCTGAAACGACTGTCAGAAAGCGGCATACTTGCCAACCTTGAGACCTCCGATTTCGGGAGGTGGGGGGTGAGGGCGTGGTTAAGAGGGGAGGAGTATATTTACAGCTAGAATTCACCAAGTCAAGTAAGAAATACTTGACTTTCAGTGAATTCTAGCTATAAATATATATTTATTTTATTATATATATATATATAAATAAAAGAAATACTTGAATTTCAGTGTTCATTTATTTACACATATACACACACAACACTCATCTACTCATTGTTGAGTTAAGGGTTGAACTGTCCATCCTTGTTCTATTCTCTGTCACTATTTTTTTTACCATGCTGAACACCCTCTCTGATGATGCATTGCTGTGTGGCACGCACAAAAGTGCTTTCATCAAATGCACTAGATGGCAGTATTGTCCTGTTTAAGAGTGTCACAACATTGCTGTTTACGGCAGACGAACTGCTTTACGGTAGACAAAAATGTGACTACTGTTGTTGTGTGTTGTTACCGCGCTGGGAGGACGTTAATGAAACTGCCTAACAATAAACCCACATAAGAAACCAAGAACTCGCCCTCCATCATTCTACAGTTATAATGATTGGGCAGGCACGTTGTTTATATTGTGGGAAAGCGGACTCAGGTCCGCATGGAGCTGGAGGGGGCGTGGCCTCCAGCTCCGCCTGAATTTCGGGAGAAAATTTGTCCCGGGAGGTTTTCGGGAGAGGCGCTGAATTTCGTGAGTTTCCCGGAAAATCCGGGAGGGTTGGCAAGTATGCTTGAAGATGATCTGTAAAAAATCATCTATGCAACATTTTGACAAAAGAACCACCATTACATGTTATGTGGACCACAAGGAAGTCTTTTACATTTAGAAAAAATAAATAATAATATGACTCCTTTAATGCGCCCTATAATCCGGTGCGCCTTATATATGAAAAAATATCGAAAATAGACCATTCATCGGCAGTGCGCCTTATAATCCGGTGTGCCCTATGGTCCGGAAAATACGGTAGTTCCTATTTTATTGTTTTGATTAAGAAACTGTTTAATATAAACTGAAAACAATAACAAGCAGTTTCAAGCACCATAGTACTGTAGTTTTTGTAGTTTTGTTAACTGCATTTCTCACCTGCTCGAGGTCAGGAACCGGCAACAGCTCAGTTAGCCGACAGAGGAACTCCCAAAACAGTGTCTGCAAGTCCTTGTCATACTCAGTTCCATATTGAGCAGGGAACACCTCCTTTGCAGCAAAACATGTCAGTAGTATTCAAGCTTGTCCAGAATAGCGGACATGACACTGATGATGTCTCACCAAGAAGAAGTGTTGTCTCTCTTCAGGGTCTTTTAGCAGAAGCTGGATTAACTCCAGAAAGTGCATTATGGCTTCCTCTTCTGGGAATGCATTCACCTGCAACGTCGTGTAATAACTGGATTCACATTATAAGACTCAAAAAAGCAAACATTGGCATTTTAAGGGTGCTTACATCTCCCACAGGAGGGTGTTGCAGTTTCATCGTGTTCAGGAGAGACAAAATAAAGTCAGGTTGCAAGGATTGGTCACTTCTGCATAACTGGAGTAGATACTAAAGGATGGAATACAAACCATGACGACACAAGTGGAATGAGAACAAATGTTACTTATTGTCTGGCTCACCCTGGCTCTTAAACCCAGGTTGAGTTGCATCCGGTGCTTGTCCATCAGCAGCTCCGGGACCATGTCCATCACCAAGGAGACAAATTCGGCCACTTCCCAGTAGCTCATGACGTCCCGTTTCTTCAATATTTGCCACATGGAGGCCGACAAGAGCTGCAGAGGTGGCACCAGCAGGCGGATCGAGGCCAGAGGTAACGGGCTTGCTGGAAAACACATTAGAAAGGTCTCACTTGCAGGGAAACACCAAGATGTACCCAAGACATGTTTGTATGGTCTGTGGAAGCATCAAGGAAGGTGTAAGGAGAATGTCAGGTTCAAACACTGATGACATCTATTAATCAGACAAGAAGCAAGGAATCATGCAGACACAGAGTTCAATTTAGCTCATGAGGAGAATGCATGGAGCTGCACCCTTAGTCACAGTCTCGCCCTACGCTCTAAGGTTCAGCTCTTGCGTCCCTCTATTTATTCAGGAGTTCCACAGTCAACAACACTAAGACCGCCTGTAAAAGGAGTGGTCACATATATTATGCAAAGCAGGTCCAGGACGCACAATATGTGACGGAATGTGCTGGGGGCCTTGTGATTTCACCTTGTCCCCGCTTCGTCTGCATGTTATCTTCGTTGAGGTCCTTGAAGTCTCTGCTTCGTCTGCGTGCTGTCATCTTATCTTCGTTGAGGTCGTTGAAGTCCTTGGCTGTTAGCGGGCTAAAACAAAGATAACATCTACGGCTGAGGCCACCCCTCAGATAAGAAGTCTTTGTCCTTGCACAGATTAGAAAAGTCCAACTTGAGCACAATAGCTAAATAACTAAAGCAACGGACTTTAAGCAAACTAAAGTTAGAGTGATAATATATACATAATTATTCTAACAAGAATGATCCAAAACCAGGGTAGAATTGCTATCAGCCGGAGGGAGCAAAAAGGATCTGAAAAAGAATAGTATTTACTTTTATTTTATCATTTTGCGCTTGATTTTGCTCAAACAGTTTTTTTGTTGATGCTGTCAAATTATCCTATAATGTATTTAAATTGGCCATCCATCCATCTTCTTCCGCGTATCCGAGGGCGGGTTGCGGGGGCAGCAGCCTAAGCAGAGAGGCCCAGACTTTCCTCTCTCCAGCCACTTTGTCCAGATCCTCCCAGGGGATCTCGAGGCGTTCCCAGGCCAGCTGGGAGACATAGTCCCCCCCAACATATCCCGAGACTTTACTGTGGCCTCCTACCGGTCGGACGTGCCCGAAACACCTCCCCAGAGAGACGTCCGGGGGGAATCCTGACCAGATGCCCGATCCACCATATCTGACTCCTCTCAATGTGGTGGAGCAGCGGCTTTACTTTGAGCTCCTCCCAGATGACAGAGCATCTCACCCTGTCTCTAAGGAAGAGCCTTGCCACCCGACAGAGGAAACTAATTTGGGACGCTTGTACCCATGATCTTGTCCTTTCAGTCATAGCCCAAAGCTCATGACCATAGATGAGGATGGGAACGTAGATCGACCGGTAAATTTAGAGCTTTGCCCTCTGGCTCAGCTCCTTCTTCACCATGACAGACCGCTACAGGGTCTGCATGACTACAGACGCCGTACCGATCCACTATTCTCTCACCCGTGAGTAAGACTACGGGGTACTTGAACTCTTTCACTTGGGGCAGGATCTCCTGAGATGGTCCTTCACCCTTTTCCGGGCAAGAGCCATGGACTTGTAAGTGCTAATTCTCACTTGAGTCACTTCACAATCAGCTGCAAACCAATCCAGTGAGAGCTGAAGATCCTGGCCAGATAAAGCCAGCAGAACCATATCATCCGCAAAAAGAGACCTAATCCTGCAGTCACCAAACCGGATCCCCTCGACACCCTGACTGCGCGTAGAAATTCTGTCCTTGAAAGTTGTGAACAGAATCGGTGACAAGGGCAGCCCAACACTCACTGGAAATGGTTCCGACTTACTGTCAGCAATGTAAGCCAAGCTCTGACACTGACCATACGAGGGAGCGGACCGCCACAATCAGACAGTCCGATACCCCATACTCTCTGAGCACTCTCCAGAGGACTTCCCGGTCGAATGCCTTCTCCAAGTCCACAAAGCACATGTAGACTGGTTGGGCAAACTCCCATGAACCCTCAAGGATCCTGCCAAGAGTATAGCGCTGGTCCACAGTTCCGTGACCAGGACGAAAACCACACTGCTCCGCCTGAATCCGAGGTTCTACTATCTGGCATCTCCAGTACACCTGAATATACCTTCCCGTGAAGTCTGAGGAGTGTGATCCCACGATAGTTAGAACCCCCCACTCCGGTTCCCCTTCTTAAAGATAGGAACCACCACCCCGGTCTGCCAATCCAGAAGCACCGCCCTCAATGTCTGCGCAATGCTGCAGAGTCTTGTCAACCAAGGCAGCCCCACAGCATCTAGAGCCTTAAAGGACTCTGGGTGGATCCCGTCTGCCCTCAAGGAGTTTTTTAACTTTCTCGGCAACCTCACCAACAGAAATAGGAGAGTCCACTACAGAATCCCCAGGCACTGATTCCTCACAGGAAGACGAGATAATGTATTTAACAATGTTAAATTGTAGAGAAATAAAGGAGTTCATACAAATAGTTTGTTTGACTCAAATCTTTGTTTTATTCTGATAAAAATCTTGATCCACATATTAAAAAGGTACAAATCACAAAATCATGTAATGATCCTAAAATATCGGCGGTACTGGCTCTGTATTTAGTTGGTATCAGTCAGATGAAAAGCTATAGTGCAGGTTGTATTCACCTGACGTCACGTCCGGCTAGTCAATGCGAGGCGAGCAGTCTTTTGTCCACACGTTCTGAGCGCCATTCTGTCTTTCTCGGAAAAAAAAAAGCCCTATGTTTTGCGTTGTTTTAGGCTGTTGGAACTGTTTAAATCTCGAAAAGGGCAAAAGTTTCTTCAAAGTTGCTCGAGAAGTAATCAAGAAGGGCGAAAGATGTCAAGATTTTACAAAAGACGACAAGAAAAGGGGCACATACTCCAGTGATCACTCCGTTAAAGGTTTGTTTGATATACTTTTAACGTTTAGTATGTGCCGTTGAAGTATCATTTTCACATTATTTGTATTTTATCTTGTTTCGTAGTTAGTAAAACACACAAGTGTTTAAAAGAGTGCCACCTCAGCGAGTCTAAATAAATAAAAAAAAAGAATGTGAGCAAAATCTAAAAGGGTTAAGCTTTAACTAAAGGCAACAATGATTCCCGGGCGCGGCCACCGCTGCTGCTCACTGCTCCCCTCACCTCCAAGGGGGTGATCAAGGGTGATGGGTCAAATGCAGAGAATAATTTCGCCACACCTAGTGTGTGTGTGACAATCATTGGTACTTTAACTTTTTAACAATCATAAATGAATCTTTCAGCACATACACAACGTTGACAGCTATAGTTATATCTTGATAAACAATCATAAATGAATCTTTCAGCACATACACAATGTTGACATCTATAGTTCTATCTTGATAAACAATCATAAATGAATCTTTCAGCACATACACAATGTTGACATCTATTAGTTACATTTTGATGAACAATCATGAATGAATCTTTTAGCATGTACACAATGTTGACATCTATAGTTATTTTTTGATAAACAATCATAAATGAATTGTTCAGCACATACACAATGTTGACATCTATAGTTATATCTTGATAAACAATCATAAATTAATCTTTCAGCACATACACAATGTTGACATCTTTAGTTATATTTTGATAAACAATCATAAATGAATCTTTCAGCACATACACAATGTTGACATCTTTAGTTACATTTTGATAATCATAAATGAATCTTTCAGCGCGTACACAATGTTGACATCTTTAGTTATATTTTGATAAACAATCATAAATTAATCTTTCAGCACGTACACAATGTTGACATCTATAGTTATATTTTGATAAACAATCATAAATGAATCTTTCAGCACATACACAATGTTGACATCTATAGTTATATCTTGATAAACAATCATAAATTAATCTTTCAGCACATACACAATGTTGAAATCTATAGTTATACTTTGATAAACAATCATGAATGAATCTTTCAGCACGTACACAATGTTGACATCTATAGTTATATTTTGATAAACAATTATAAATTAATCTTTCAGCATATACACAATGTTGACATCTATACCGTATTTTCCGCACTATAAGGCGCACCGGATTATTAGCCGCACCTTCAATGAATTACATATTTCATAACTTTGTCCACCAATAAGCCGCCCCGGATTATAAACCGCGCCTACGCTGCGCTAAAGGGAATGTCAAAAAAACAGTCAGATAGTTCAGTCAAACTTTAATAATATATTGAAAACCAGCGTTCTAACAACTCTGTCCCAAAATGTACGCAAATGTGCAATCACAAACATAGTAAAATTCAAAATGGTGTAGAGCAATAGTAACATAATGTTGCTCGAACGTTAATGTCACAACACACAAAATAAACATAGCGCTCACCTTCTGAAGTTATTCTTCATTCGTAAATCCTTCGAATTCTTCGTCTTCGGTGTCCGAATTGAAAAGTTGCGCAAGCGTGGTATCCAAAATGGCCGGTTCCGTCTCGTCGAAGTCATCGGGAGTCAGTGTCGCTGTTGTTCTGTGAATCCTGCCTTCCGGAAAGCTCGGACCACAGTTGTGACCGAAATATCTGCCCAGGCATTTACGATCCACTGGCAAATGTTGGCGTATGTCGTCCGGCGCTGTCTGCCCGTCTTAGTGAAGGTGTGTTCGCCTTCGGAGCTGTGTGAAAAAAGCCACCCGGCCTCTTCGCGTAAACTTCCCTTAACCACTCGCTCATCTTTTCTTCATCCATCCATCCCTTCGAGTTAGCTTTTATGATGACGCCGGCTGGAAAGGTCTCTTTTGGCAAGGTCTTCCTTTTGAATATCACCATGGGTGGAAGTTAGCATGGCAAGCTAGAACCACAGTGAAGGATGACTTCTCATTCCCTGTGGTGCGAATATTCACCGTACGTGCTCCCGTTCCACAGTGCGGTTCACAGGAATATCAGTTGCTGTGAAATACGGTAGTAATCCGTGTGCGGATGGAGAGATTGCGTCTTTTTATGAACCGGATCCTTTTCGCTTAGTAGGAGCCATTTTGTGGTCTTTACAGATGTAAACAGGAAATGAAACGTACGGTGATATCCGCGCGTTTTTTCTTCTTCTTCCGGGGGCGGGCGGTAGCTTACAGTAGAAGAAGAAGCGCTTCCTGTTCTATGGGGGCGGGTGCTTACCTTGGCGGTTGCTTGCGTAGAAGAAGAAGCGCTTCCTGTTCTACCGGGAAAAAAGATGGCGGCTGTTTACCGAAGTTGCGAGATCGAAACTTTATGAAAATGAATCGTAATAAAGCGCACCGGGTTATAAGGCGCACTGTTAGCTTTTGAGAAAATTTGTGGTTTTTAGGTGCGCCTTATAGTGCGGAAAATACGGTAGTTATATTTTGATAAACAATCATACATGAATCTTTCAGCACACACACAATGTTGAAATCTATAGTTATATCTTGATAAACAATCATAAATTAATCTTTCAGCACATACACAATGTTGAAATCTATAGTTTTATTTTGATAAACAATCATACATGAATCTTTCAGCACATACACAATGGTGAAATCTATAGGTATACTTTGATAAACAATCATGAATGAATCTTTCAGCACGTACACAATGTTGACATCTATAGTTATATCTTGACAATCATGAATGAATCTTTCAGCACGCACACAATGTTGACATCTATAGTTATATCTTGATAAACAATCATAAATGAATCTTTCAGCACATACACAATGGTGAAATCTATAGTTATATTTTGATAAACAATCATAAATTAATCTTTCAGCACATACACAATGGTGAAATCTATAGTTATATCTTGATAAACAATCATACATGAATCTTTCAGCACATACACAATGTTGAAATCTATAGTTATACTTTGATAAACAATCATGAATGAATCTTTCAGCACGTACACAATGTTGACATCTATAGTTATATTTTGATAAACAATTATAAATTAATCTTTCAGCATATACACAATGTTGACATCTATACCGTATTTTCCGCACTATAAGGCGCACCGGATTATTAGCCGCACCTTCAATGAATTACATATTTCATAACTTTGTCCACCAATAAGCCGCCCCGGATTATAAGCCGCGCCTACGCTGCGCTAAAGGGAATGTCAAAAAAACAGTCAGATAGTTCAGTCAAACTTTAATAATATATTGAAAACCAGCGTTCTAACAACTCTGTCCCAAAATGTACGCAAATGTGCAATCACAAACATAGTAAAATTCAAAATGGTGTAGAGCAATAGTAACATAATGTTGCTCGAACGTTAATGTCACAACACACAAAATAAACATAGCGCTCACCTTCTGAAGTTATTCTTCATTCGTAAATCCTTCGAATTCTTCGTCTTCGGTGTCCGAATTGAAAAGTTGCGCAAGCGTGGTATCCAAAATGGCCGGTTCCGTCTCGTCGAAGTCATCGGGAGTCAGTGTCGCTGTTGTTCTGTGAATCCTGCCTTCCGGAAAGCTCGGACCACAGTTGTGACCGAAATATCTGCCCAGGCATTTACGATCCACTGGCAAATGTTGGCGTATGTCGTCCGGCGCTGTCTGCCCGTCTTAGTGAAGGTGTGTTCGCCTTCGGAGCTGTGTGAAAAAAGCCACCCGGCCTCTTCGCGTAAACTTCCCTTAACCACTCGCTCATCTTTTCTTCATCCATCCATCCCTTCGAGTTAGCTTTTATGATGACGCCGGCTGGAAAGGTCTCTTTTGGCAAGGTCTTCCTTTTGAATATCACCATGGGTGGAAGTTAGCATGGCAAGCTAGAACCACAGTGAAGGATGACTTCTCATTCCCTGTGGTGCGAATATTCACCGTACGTGCTCCCGTTCCACAGTGCGGTTCACAGGAATATCAGTTGCTGTGAAATACGGTAGTAATCCGTGTGCGGATGGAGAGATTGCGTCTTTTTATGAACCGGATCCTTTTCGCTTAGTAGGAGCCATTTTGTGGTCTTTACAGATGTAAACAGGAAATGAAACGTACGGTGATATCCGCGCGTTTTTTCTTCTTCTTCCGGGGGCGGGCGGTAGCTTACAGTAGAAGAAGAAGCGCTTCCTGTTCTATGGGGGCGGGTGCTTACCTTGGCGGTTGCTTGCGTAGAAGAAGAAGCGCTTCCTGTTCTACCGGGAAAAAAGATGGCGGCTGTTTACCGAAGTTGCGAGATCGAAACTTTATGAAAATGAATCGTAATAAAGCGCACCGGGTTATAAGGCGCACTGTTAGCTTTTGAGAAAATTTGTGGTTTTTAGGTGCGCCTTATAGTGCGGAAAATACGGTAGTTATATTTTGATAAACAATCATACATGAATCTTTCAGCACACACACAATGTTGAAATCTATAGTTATATCTTGATAAACAATCATAAATTAATCTTTCAGCACATACACAATGTTGAAATCTATAGTTTTATTTTGATAAACAATCATACATGAATCTTTCAGCACATACACAATGGTGAAATCTATAGGTATACTTTGATAAACAATCATGAATGAATCTTTCAGCACGTACACAATGTTGACATCTATAGTTATATCTTGACAAACAATCATGAATGAATCTTTCAGCACGCACACAATGTTGACATCTATAGTTATATCTTGATAAACAATCATAAATGAATCTTTCAGCACATACACAATGGTGAAATCTATAGTTATATTTTGATAAACAATCATACATGAATCTTTCAGCACATACACAATGGTGAAATCTATAGTTATATCTTGATAAACAATCATAAATGAATCTTTCAGCACATACACAATGTTGACATCTATAGTTATTTTTTGATGAACAATCATAAATGAATCTTTTAGCACGTACACAATGTTGACATCTTTAGTTATATTTTATAACTATATTATACTATTTATATACTCATAAATGGCGCGAGCAACAACAACAACAACAAACATGGCTTTAGACGCAAAGTTAAATCATGAAATACTACCTTACCCGAGCAAAAACGATGCATATTTATCCGGAAGAGTCTTGATACCAACGTCCTTGACCCAGACACACACAAAGAAGTTGTAGACCTCCATGCTTTTACAAGTTTCATCTGTTTTGTCATGTACAATGATGTCGGGAGCACCAGATAGGTCGATATGTCTGGTAAAGCGACAGACTAATAATCCTTGATATCACTCGACCAAACGTTTTTAGAAAACGTATTGGGATCTATTCCATTTCATTGTTTGATTTTTTTTGCCCGAATCTGCTTTTAGCGTTAAGATCTAGACCCCTTGCGTACTCAGATAGTTTGAACTCTGTTTGCTGCACATGTTGGTTTGGTGGCGCACCACTTTGTTTACTTCCGTTCAAAATCGACATGAGTAGATACAACCTATCGCTTAGGCATCAAAGTTTGAATTACTGCAATAACCTAATCGCAAGACGCTGAAGTTTGTTTGTTTTCTCTCCTCTGTCTTGAAAACCTTGGCTTGCTGGTAAATCAAAAGTGTTTACAGGTAAGTTTGTGTACGCTGCAGTCAGTGTGCGAATAACAAACACTGTGTGCGTTGTATTACTGTACAATATCTGCAAAGAAGTTTTAATGGTGACAGTTTAGAATGTTTGAAGGAACTTCCACAATGACAGAAGTACGAGTCCTGTAAATTCAATCCGAAACACCAAATATGGGCGTTTCATACATAAAACCAAATATTTTTTTCAGTAAATTATTGCATATTGTTCTAATTAAAGATCGTCCGATTAATTCCGCCGATAATTGGCTTTTTTTTTTTTACATATGTCGGTATTTCCTTTTGGGTTGAACTACAAACCCCAAAACCAGTGAAGTTGGCACGTTGTGTAATTTGTAAATAAAAACAGAATACAATGGTTTGCAAATCCTTTTCAACTTATATTCAATTGAATAGACTGCAAAGACAAGATATTTAATGTTCACACTGAGAAACTTTATTTTTTTTTGCAAATAATCATTAACTTAGAATTTAATGGCAGCAACATTGCAAAAAAGTTGTCACAAGGGCATTTTTACCACTGTGTTACATGGCCTTTCCTTTTAACAACACTCAGTAAACGTTTGGGAACTGAGGTGACACATTTTTGAAGCTTTTCAGGTGCAATTCTCTCCGATTTTTGCTTGATGTACATCTTAAGTTGTTCAACAGTCCGGAGTCTCCGTTGTGGTATTTTGGGCTTCATAATGCGCCACACATTTTCAATGGGAGACACATCTGGACTACAGGCAGGCCAGTCTAGTACCCGCACTCTTTTACATCGAAGCCACGCTGCTCTAACACGTGGCTTGGGATTGTCTTGCTGAAATAAGCAGGGGCGTCCATGATAACGTTGCTTGGATGGCAACATATGTTACTCCAAAACCTGTATGTACCTTTCAGCATTTATGGTGCCTTCACAGATGTGTAAGTTACCCATTCCTTGGGCACTAACACACCCCCATACCATCACAGATGCTACCTTTTGAACTTTGCGCCTAGAACAATCCGGATGGTTATTTTCCTCTCTCTAGAGCAGTGGTCCCCAACCTTTTTGTAACTGCGGACCGGTGAACACTTGAAAATTTGTCCCACGGACCGGGGGGTGGGGTATTTTTATTTTTTTATTAATTTTTTTTGTCATAAAAAAATACAATCGTGTGTTTACGGACTGTATCCCTGCAGACTGTATTGATCTAAATTGATATATAATGTAGGAACCAGAATATTAATAACAGAAAGAAACAACCCTTTTGTGCGAAGGAGTGTGGGGAGGGAGATTTTTTGGGTTGGTGCACTAATTGTAAGTGTATCATGTGTTTTTTATGTTGATTTTAATTTCTTGTGCGGCCCGGTACCAATCAATCCACGGACCGGTAGCGGGCCGCAGCCCGGTGGTTGGGGACCACTGCTCTAGAAGACACGACGTCCACAGTTTCCAAAAACAATTTAAAATGTGGACTCGTCAGACTACAGAACACTTTTACACTTTGCATCAGTCCATCTTAGATGAGCTTGGGCCCAGTGATATCGGCAACGTTTCTGGGTGTTGTTGATAAATGGCTTTGGCTTTGCATAGTAGAGTTTAAACTTGCACTTACAGATGTAGCGACCAACTGAAGTTACTGACAGTGGTTTTCCAACGTGTTCCCGAGCCCATGTGGTGATATCCTTTACACACCGATTTTTTTAAAATCGATCACAAATATCAGGTATCAGGACTCCCGCGTGTTATTGTTTTGGTCATGGCGAGCAATAAACCCAAGAAGCAAAGATTTGGAGCCACTTTTCAGCAAATGGCTCACTTATGAAAATGAAAAGATGTTTTGCACCCCAGGTAAACGGGCTAATAAAAAGAACACCTTTACGACCGGGTGCACTTATTTTCAAAGATCCAGCCTCAACAGGCACCAGGAAACACCCTCCAATATGTGTCCCTCCAGCCCCAGGTCCAGAGTTTGGTAGTATTGTTGATATTCTGTCTATCCTTCCAGTCAGGGGCTTATTAGGGACCGAGTCCCTTTGGGACAGAGGACCCTATTGAATTTCTAGCGTTTTATTATTATACCGCCGCCTCTTTGAGCTGTAATTTGACCCCCTTAACATGCTTCAAAACTCACCAAATTGGACACACACACCAGGACTGGCAAAAATTGCGATCTAATCAAAAAACCAAACCCCAAAACTCAAAATTGCGCCCCCCTAGGAAGAAAACACAGACAAAACTGCCTGTAACTCCCAGTAGGAATGCCGTACAGACATGAAACAAAAACCTCTATGTAGGTCTCACTTAGACCTATATTTCATACACTGACAACCCCCAGCAAAAATCAACAGGAAGTTTGCAATTCCCCCTTCAAAAAAAAAAGTTGTGTAAAAACAGTCACCTTTTTTCAAACATTATCTCCTCTGAGCGCGTTTGTTGTGTTGGCTTCAAATTAGCACAGGCGAGAGATTGAACCCTTCTGATTAAAATTTGATGAAAGAGTTTTAATTACTGCTCTGGTTTGGATTTTATGAGCCCTCAAAGTCGGTCCCGTCCATCGCTGCTTGCAGCTTTAATTTATTTTGTTTCTATCTGCAGTTAAGCACGATGCTATCACGTTAGCTCCGTAGCTAAAGTGCTTCGCTGATGTATAGTCGTGGAGATAAAAGTCACTGTGAATGTCCATTTCGCGTTCTCGACTCTCATTTTCAAGAGGATATAGTATCCGAGGTGGTTTAAAATACAAATCCGTGATCCACAATAGAAAAAGGAGAGAGCGTGGAATCTAATGAGCCTTTGTACCTAAGTTACGGTCAGAGCGAAAAAAGATGCGTCCTGCACTGCACTCTAGTCCTTCACTCTCACGTTTTTCATCCACGAATCTTTCATCCTGGCTCAAATTAATGGGGTAATCGTCGCTTTCTCGGTCCGAATCACTCTCGCTGCTGGTGTAAACAATGGGGAAATGTGAGGAGACTTTCAACTTGTGACGTCACGCTACTTCCGGTACAGGCAAGGCTTTTTTTTATCAGCGACCAAAAGTTGCGAACTTTATCGTCGATGTTCTCTACTAAATCCTTTCAGCAAAAATATGACAATGTCGCGAAATGATCAAGTATGACACATAGAATGGATCTGCTATCCCCGTTTAAATAAAAAAAATGTCATTTCAGTAGGCCTTTAACACTCATGAACATGCAAGCGCTCCCTCTCCTAACTTGCCACTCACTTACACACCTCACTCGCCCCACATCCCGCCATTCTTAAAGGGGAACACACAGCTTATGGCCATCACCAGGACAGAGATGAAATGCTAGAGTGCCACTGTATTAAATGACATTGAAAGTAAGTTGCCAAATTATAAGTTTTTGGGCATTATTTGCCATGAAAGTGTAGATGTGGCGGTTTTTAAAGGACTGAGTCTGATTATTTATTAATTATTGATTATTCTCACATACAGGTGAGAATAATCAATTCCATTTATCATATGCATGTATGCCCTGGCACACCATTATCATCATTTCATGACCGAAGCAAAACACTTTTTACACTGAAATAAATACACCTACAACTTATTAAATGAAAACAGGCCTCGAATTTAAACTTTTTAAGGTCAAGGCAAGTGTTGCCTTAAAGGGGAACATTATCACCAGACCTATGTAAGCGTCAATATATACCTTGATGTTGCAGAAAAAAGACCATATATTTTTTTTAACCGATCTCCGAACTCTAAATGGGTGAATTTTGGCGAATTAAACGCCTTTCTATTATTCGCTTTCGGTTGTGACGTCACATCGCCATTTTCTCACTTTCGTCGGTGTGTTGTCGGAGGGTGTAACAACACGAACAGGGACGGATTCAAGTTGCACCAGTGGCCCAAAGATGCGAAAGTGGCAAGAAATTGGACGAAATTTGTTCAAAATACGAGGGTGTGGAAAAGCCGACGAAATGGTCAGTCGTTTGTTCCGCACACTTTACCGACGAAAGCTATGCTACGACAGAGATGGCAAGAATGTGTGGATATCCTGCGACACTCAAAGCAGATGCATTTCCAACGATAAAGTCAAAGAAATCTGCCGCCAGACCCCCATTGAATCTGCCAGAGTGTGTGAGCAATTCAGGGACAAAGGTCCTCGGTAGCACGGCAAGCAATGGCGGCAGTTTGTTCCCGCAGACGAGCGAGCTAAACCCCCTGGATGTCTTGGCTCACACCGTCCCTTATGCCACCGAAGATGATCAAAAGAAGAATATCGACCCTAGCTTCCCTGGCCTGCTAACATCAACTCCAAAACTGGACAGATCAGCTTTCAGGAAAAGAGAGCGGATGAGGGTATGTCTACAGCAGGGGTGCTCATTACGTCGATCTCGAGCTACCGGTCGATCGTGGAGGGTGTGTCAGTCGATCACCAGCCAGCCATTAAAAAAATAGTCCTAAAAATGAACGATCATAAATCTTCACTATGACGTCACTTTCGTCACTTGATTGACATTCACGGCACCCGAGGGTCTTCTGAGATGACGCTGGCTGCTGCCAGCTCATTAAAATTACCGACTGGAAGGCGAGAAACACTTTATTTCAAAAGACTCTGGCGCCGTACCTGTCGTCAAAACTCCAAAGACCGACTGCACAGTTGCGCTACCAAAATCAGAGTCTCAGAAAGCTGGCGTGCACAAGCTAGCAAGCTACGGAGTTTGCCGACAATGTATTTCTTGTAAAGTGTATACAAAGGAGTACGGAAGCTGGACAAATAAGATGCCAAAAACCAACCACTTTCATGTGGTATTGGACAGAAAGGAGGACTTTTTTTCTCCTCCATTCAAAAATGCGGACCTTATCAGCACCACTGTCTGATTACAATCAATGCAAGTCATCACAATCAGGTAATACACCAACTTATATTCTTGTCTTCATGAAAGAAAGGAATCTATATGTGTTAAACATGCTTGTATTATCTTTAAACACCTTTAACTTATTAACAATATTAACTATATGTGTTAAACATGCTTGTATTATCATTAAACACCTTTAACTTGTTAACATAATTAACTATATGTATTAAACATTCTTGTATTATCATTAAACACCTTTAATTTTTTAACAATATTAACTATGTGTTAAACATGCTTGTATTATCATTAAACACCTTTAACTTGTTAACAATATTAACTATATGTATTAAACATGCTTGTATTATCATTAAACACCTTTAATTTTTTAACAATATTAACTATATGTGTTAAACATGCTTGCATTATCTTTAAACACCTTTTACTTGTTAACAATATTAACTATATGTGTTAAACATACTTGTATTATCATTAAACACCTTTAATTCTTTAACAATATTAACTATATGTGTTAAACATGCTTGCATTATCATTAAACACCTTTAACTTGTTAACAAAAACATATATTTCATAAATAAGTAAATGTAAATGATATATATGAATGAGGTAGATCCCCACGACTTGATCAATTTAAAAGTAGCTCGCCTGCAGAAAAAGTGTGAGCACCCCTGGTCTACAGAATATATTAATTGATGAAAACTTTATTCATTACTTGCGGTTTTACGTAAATTATTATACATAAGCTGTGTTTACCAATAATTTAGCTTAAAAACATTAATTTTTTTCAATCATTCGAGTACATTCGGGTAGTCTTGTGTAATGCAGTATTTTGTGTCTATTTAGGTATGGTTAACCTGAGTGCTGAAATCGTGGAAAAATATATGTTCTTAGCGCGCCTGAAATGGGCTGTCTGAACTCTCAAAGTGCATGTTGTTGCCAAATGTATTTCATATGCTGTAAACCTACTTCATAGTTGTTAGTAATTATCTTATCAGACAGTGTTAAGCCGCTGAAATCCGAGTCTGAATCCGAGCTAATGTCGCTATACCTTGCTGTTTGTTTGTGTTGGCTTCACTATGTGACGTCACAGGAAAATGGACGGGTGTATATAACGATGGTTAAAATCAGGCACTTTGAAGCTTTTTTTAGGGATATTGCGTGATGGGTAAAATTTTGAAAAAAACTTCGAAAAAAAAAATAAGCCACTGGGAACTGATTTTTAATGGTTTTAACCCTTCTGAAATTGTGATAATGTTACCCTTTAAAGGAGGGATCATATTTTCGGGCACCAAGGGAAACATTATTTTCTTTCCAGGCAGGGGCGACCTCGGATAAGCGGAAGAAGATGGATGGATGGATGGCTCCAAAGCATGCATGCATACATATACAGTTTTTTAAAAATTCATTATTAATATAAACTTAAAATGTTTCCATATGAGTTGGGAAATTGTGCTAGATGTAAATATAAATGGAATACAATGATTTGCAAATCATTTTCAACCCAAATTCAGTTGAATATGCTACAAAGACAACATATTTGATGTTCAAACTGATAAACATTTTTTTTTTTTGCAAATAATCATTAACTTTAGAATTTGATGCCAGCAACACGTGACAAAGAAGTTGGGAAAGGTGGCAATAAATACTGATAAAGTTGAGGAATGCTCATCAAACACTTATTTGGAACATCCCACAGGTGTGCAGGCTAATTGGGAACAGGTGGGTGCCATGATTGGGTATAAAAGTAGATTCCATGAAATGCTCAGTCGTTCACAAACAAGGATGGGGCAAGGGTCACCACTTTGCCAACAAATGCGTGAGCAAGTTGTTGAACAGTTTAAGAAAAACCTTTCTCAACCAGCTATTGCAAGGAATTTAGGGATTTCACCATCTACGGTCCGTAATATCATCAAAGGGTTCAGAGAATCTGGAGAAATCACTGCACGTAAGCAGCTAAGCCCGTGACCTTCGATCCCTCAGGCTGTACTGCGTCAACAAGCGACATCAGTGTGTAAAGGATATCACCACATGGGCTCGGGAACACTTCAGAAACCCACTGTCAGTAACTACAGTTGGTCGCTACATCTGTAAGTGCAAGTTAAAACTCTCCTATGCAAGGCGAAAACCGTTTATCAACAACACCCAGAAACTCCGTCGGCTTCGCTGGGCCTGAGCTCATCTAAGATGGACTGATACAAAGTGGAAAAGTGTACTGTGGTCTGACGAGTCCACATTTCAAATTGTTTATGGAAACTGTGGACGTCGTGTCCTCTGGACCAAAGAGGAAAAGAACCATCCGGATTGTTATAGGCGCAAAGTGTAAACGCCAGGATCTGTGATGGTATGGGGGTGTATTAGTGCCCAAGACATGGGTAACTTACACATCTGTGAAGGCACCATTAATGCTGAAAGGTACATACAGGTTTTGGAGCAACATATGTTGCCATCCAAGCAACGTTACCATGGACGCCCCTGCTTATTTCAGCAAGATAATACCAAGCCATGTGTTACATAAACGTGGCTTCATAGTAAAAGAGTGCAGGTACTAGACTGGCCTGCCTGTAGTCCAGACCTGTCTCCCATTGAAAATGTGTGGCGCATTATGAAGCCTAAAATACCACAACGGAGACCCCCGGACAGTTGAACAACTTAAGCTGTACATCAAGCAAGAATGGGAAAGAATTCCACCTGAGAAGCTTAAAAAATGTGTCTCCTCAGTTCCCAAACGTTTACTGAGTGTTGTTAAAAGGAAAGGCCATGTAACACAGTGGTGAACATGCCCTTTCCCAACTACTTTGGCACATGTTGCAGCCATGAAATTCTAAGTTAATTATTATTTGCAAAAAAAAAATAAAGTTTATGAGTTTGAACATCAAATATGTTGTCTTTGTAGCATATTCAACTGAATATGGGTTGAAAATAATTTGCAAATCATTGTATTATGTTTATATTTACATCTAACACAATTTCCCAACTCATATGGAAACGGGGTTTGTACTTTATATAGGCAGGTTAATGACAAACTATATTTCGACTTAAAACACATAAATATATCATTAATTTGTTTTACGGCGGTTGTCCTTACTGACGCAAACCTGGTCGGGATTCGAACCCCAACCCTTTGCCATGCAAGGCAGATGCATGTCTCGTTACGCCACCAGTTAGCGACAAACTCAACCCCAGAAAATACACTAAAGTCCATTAAAATGGAATGTTTCTGACATATTTTCAACCAACCTTTGGAAAGTGTGGCGAAGACATTGGTGTCCATCTTCTTGTTGACAAGTTGCAATAGTTAGCCTGCTAGCTAGCGGCTCCAACACTAAGTCATTACAAACTCGTCGCTTGACAAAGGACTGGGCCCGAGTACCGGATAAAAGAAACCGTTCAAGTTCCGAATACGTGGACTCTAAATAAACATAAATGTATCCAAACAAGAAGTTTTAAGTTGAAAGTCATCGATGTTGTGTAGTGTGGATCTTCTTCGCTGGAGATATTGACCATAATCTATGCTACTTATTGCATTACCGCCACCTGCTGGTAGATATTGGAACTGCTCATTAAATACAGTCCTGGTCAAAAGTGTACATACACTTGTAAAGAACATAATGTCATGGCTGTCTTGAGTTTCCAATCATTTCTACAACTCTTATTTTTTTGTGATAGAGTGATTGGAGCACATACTTGTTGGTCACAAAAAAACATTCATGAAGTTTGGTTCTTTTATGAATTTATTATTGGTCTACTGAAAATGTGCTGGGTCAAAAGTATACATACAGCAATGTTAATATTTGCTTACATGTCCCTTGGCAAGTTTACCTGCAATAAGGCACTTTTGGTAGCCTTACAAGCTTCTGCTTGAATTTTTGACCACTTCTCTTGACAGAATTGGTGCAGTTCAGCTAAATGTGTTGGTTTTCTGACATGGACTTGTTTCTTCAGCATTGTCCACACGTTTAAGTCAGGACTTTGGGAAGGCCATTCTAAAACTTTCATTCTAGCCTGAACAGAACCTGACCACAGAACTTTCCTTTCCTTTATCTTTGTCCATGTGATGTCAGATGAAACAAAAATAGAGCTGTTTGGCCACAATACCCAGCAATATGTTTGGAGGAGAAAAGGTGAGGCCTTTAATCCCAGGAACACCATGCCAACCGTCAAGCATGGTGGTGGTAGCATTATGCTCTGGGCCTGTTTTGCTGCCAATGGAACTGGTGCTTTAAATGGGACAATGAAAAAGGAGGATTACCTCCAAATTCTTCATAGCTCATTTGGAATTTGATGCCTGCAACATGTTTCAACAAAGCTGGCACAAGTGGCAAAAAAGACTGAGAAAGTTGAGGAATGCTCATGAAAGACTTATTTGGAACATCCCACAGGTGAACAGGCTAATTGGGAACAGGTGGGTGCCATGATTGGGTATAAAAGCAGCTTCCATGAAATGCTCAGTCATTCACAAACAAGGATGGGGCGAGGGTCACCACTTTGTCAACAAATGCGTGAGCAAATTGTTGAACAGTTTAAGAACAACGTTTCTCATCCAGCTGTTGCAAGGAATTTAGGGATTTCACCATCTACGGTCCGTAATATCATCAAAGGGTTCAGAGAATCTGGAGAAATCACTGCATGTAAGCGGCAAGGCTGAAAACCAACATTGAATGCCCATGACCTACGATGCTGAAAGGTACATACAGGTTTTTGAGCAACATCTGGACAAGGCTTTACGTTTTGTTTTGTTTTCTCGGAAAGGTGGAACCAATAGTGACATGATGTTTGATGTTGTGTTTAATTTATCATCAAAAAAACATCAAACCATTTTATTACATGTGTCTCATCATCAATCAATCAAAGTTGACTTTTATAGCCCTAAATCACAAGTGTCTCGAAGGGCTGCACAAGCCACAACACCATCCTGGGCAAGGAAAAACTCAACCCAATGGGAGTTGTCTAAGAGGAGCATCAACATTTACATTTCAAAATATAGCAAATCTGGTAAAATTGGTCAAAATGTGACATTTCTCTACATCTCTACAACTCTATTTTATACCATTTTTTAACACTTTATGGATTTAATATGTTGTAAAGATTCTGAAATGTTGTCGACATTAAAAATAAAAACAATTCTGGGCTCCTTGCTGTAGATTGTAGTTGAGACATTTTTTTTTTCAAGATGGCTGATATCATTTCTTCCTGGATGGTACAGAAAGTATGAGAATGTGTGAGCTGCCGCCTCACCTTCTTTACTTATATAATCATCTCCTAATTGTCAAATTATTTACATAATGTTTAATTAAATATAGCCAAATAAATGCACTGTCAGATATCAAAACATATTGTTTAAAAAAAAAAAAAAACAGATACAGATATACATCTAAATGCCAAATATCGGCGTTGATAATCGGCTCAGCCAATAATGGATCTGTGGGGGCGTGGCCTGCGGACCTGCAGCGAAGCAGTTTATCTAATCAGCTGTCGCTCTGTTAAAGGCAGCAGCCGGGAAGGAGAAGGGAGTTGGAGCACGAGCAAGAACTGGCAAGAACTATGGCTGAAAAGCATAACAACAGAAATTTATTGCAAAATAAATCATTGTTCCGAGACATGGAAGCCGCTGTCCCGTCCATTATTGGTGTTCCGAAGAACCCGGAGACGCAAGATATTCACAATTTTGGCGCCCAATGTGGGACACGAACCCACGACCCTGAGATTAAGAGTCTCATGCTCTACCGACTGACCTCACCTGAAAGGGTGCTCCAGATCTGGTCCAGTGGTCGGAGCAGTGCCAGCAGGCGTTTGAGAGGGCTAAGAAGGCCCTCTGCGAGGAGCCGGTCCTGCACATGCCTGATTTTTCTCTCCCGTTTTGTCTGCAGGCTGACGCGTCGGGCAGAGGACTGGGAGCGGTTTTGTCCCAGCATGTGGAGGGCGTCGACAGACCCATCCTCTACATCAGCCGGAAGCTATCGGAAAGGGAGGCCAGGTATAGCACAGTGGCAAGGGAGTGCCTCGCCATCAGGTGGGCGGTCAGGGCCCTCCGATACTACCTCCTGGGGCGCTCATTCAGCCTATGCTCGGACCACAAACCCCTCCGGTGGCTCCACCGCATGAAAGATGCCAACGCGCGGATCGCCCGGTGGTATCTAGCTTTGCAACCCTACAACTTCAGAGTGATCCAAAGACCGGGTGCACAGATGGCCGTGGCCGACTTCCTTTCCCGCTCCCTCACGGGTGGGGGTTAGGGCATACTTGCCAACCCTCCCGAATTTTCCGGGAGACTCCCGAAATTCAGCGCCTCTCCCGAAAACCTCCCGGGACAAATATTCTCCCGAAAATCTCCCGATTTTCAAACGGAGCTGGAGGCCACGCCCCCTCCAGCTCCATGCACCTGAGTGAGGACAGCCTTTTTTCACAACGGGAGGACAACAGGGTGACGAGAAATAAATCATCCAGACGAGAGATAAATTCTATTATTATGTTTATCTTACCTAAAAATAAATATATTTATTAATTAAAAAAAAATTAAAAAAAATACATTTTTACTATATTTTGCTAAAAACATCAAAATGAATTGTATTTTTATTTTTATTTTTTCTGACTCCTTATTACATCCAGGCATTAGAATTATACATTAAAATAAACATATTTGAAATAATTAATTTTAAATTATCATAATAATTCATTTAAAATGACCATATTTAATTATTAAAATAATTGCTTGTTTATCAACAACTTTAGCATTTTATTCATTACATTTTGAAGCTCTCAGAAGCCAAGTTATGTTATATTCCTTAAGATTTATTTATGCAAGTTTGAAGTATCAATTATCCAAACACAGTTTTGTTTGCATATTTTCAGGATGTAGCTATATATATATATATATATATATATATATATATATATATGAAATACTTGACTTGGTGAATTCTAGCTGTCAATATACTCCTCCCCTCTTAACCACGCCCCCAACCACGCCCCCACCCCCCACCTCCTGAAATCGGAGGTCTCAAGGTTGGCAAGTATGGGTTAGGGGTAGGCGCGGCCTGACGGTGTCCCGGCCTGAGTCTGGCGGTGGAGGTATGTGGGGTGGCGTGGCCTGCGGACATGCAGCGAAGCGGGATGTGCCAGGACCGGCTTCGAGGTCAGCGACAGGTGTGTAGATGGCCCAGCTGGGCGCGTTTATCTAATCAACTGTCGCTCTGTTAAAGGCAGCAGCCGGGAAGGAGAAGGGAGTTGGAGCACGAGCGAGAACTGGCAAGAACTATGGCTGAAAAGCATAACAACAGACATTTATTGCAAAATAAATCATTGTTCCGAGACATGGAAGCTGCTGTGCCGTCCATTATTGGTGGTCCGAAGAACCCTACTCAGTGGCCTAGTAGTTAGAGTGTCCATCTTGAGATTGGTAGGTTGTGAGTTCAAAACCCGGCCGAGTCATACCAAAGACTAAAAAAAAATGGGAGCCATTACCTCCCTGCTTGGCACTCAATCAAGGGTTGGAATTGGGGGTTAAATCACCAGAAATGATTCCCGGGCGCGGCACCGCTGCTGCTCACTGCTCCCCTCACCTCCCAGGGGGTGAAGAAGAGGATGGGTCAAATGCAGAGGACAATTTTCACCACACCTAGTGTGTGTGTGACAATCATTGGTACTTTAACTTGAACTTTAACCTGGAGACGCAAGACCTCCACGGGGTCTCTCTCTAATGTACAGACTATTAGTGTGCAAAAGGTGACTTTTCAGCCCTGAACAAGGTCCCAGGGTATGGAAGGTCCAAAAAGACGGTTTGTGGTCGATGCAGATGCAAAATATTCTTCTCCAGGTGCACTCGATGACTCGCCATCGCCATCGTCAACATCAATCTGACAGGAGGGAGGAGCTTGAGAGACGATTTAAAAGAAATAAAAAAGTTTAGTTTTTGCATTTAAAAAAAAAAAAAGGAAATGTTGACAAGTAACCTTTCTGGACTTTCTTCCAGACGTGCGGGTCTTTGAGAGCCTCTCTGACTTTGTTGTCCAACTTCTTACATCTCAGCACGACAAAGAGAGCTAAACACAGCTGGAGGGCAAAGGTCAGCACGCCCAGCAGCAGGATGGTGTTTGTGTCTGTAGAGGGGGGGGCATAACTTCTAATTCAGCATTGAAATCTACAAAACCCCAAAAGCAGTGAAGTTGTCACGTTGTGTAAATGGTAAATAAAAAGAGAATACAATGATTGAATAGACTGCAAAGACAAGATATTTCATGTTCACACTGAGAAACGTTGTTATTTTTTTGCAAGTACTCATTAACTTAGCAACACATTGCAAAAAAGGGGTATTTTTACCACTGTGTTACATGGCCTTTCCTTTTAACAACACTCAGTAAAGGTTGGGAACTGAGGAGACACATTTTTGAAGTAGAATTCTTTCCCATTCTTGCTTGATGTACAGCTTAAGTTGTTCAACAGTCCGGGGGTCTCCGTTGTGCTATTTTAGGCTTCATAATGCGCCACACATTTTCAATGGGAGACAGGTCTGGACTACAGGCAGGCCAGTCTAGTACCCGCACTCTTTTACTATGAAGCCACGTTGATGTAACACGTGGTTTGGCATTGTCTTGCTGAAATAAGCAGGGGCGTCCATTATAACGTTGCTTGGATGGCAACATATGTTGCTCCAAAACCTGTATGTACCTTTCAGCATTAATGGTGCCTTCACAGATGTGTAAGTTACCCATGTCTTGGGCACTAATACACCCCCATACCATCACACATGCTGGCTTTTACACTTTGCGCCTAGAACAATCCGGATGGTTCTTTACCTCTTTGGTCCGAAGCACACGACATCCACAGTTTCCAGAAACAATTTGAAATGTGGACTCGTCAGACCACAGAACACTTTTCCACTTTGCATCAGTCCATCTTAGATGGGCTCGGGCCCAGCGAAGCCGGTGGCGTTTCTGGGTGTTGTTGATAAATGGCTTTGGCTTTGCATAGTAATAATAATAATAATAATAATAATAATAATAATAACAACTGGGATTTATATAGCGCTTTTCTAAGTACCCAAAGTCGCTTTACATGTAGAACCCATCATTCATTCACACCTGGTGGTGGTAAGCTACTTTCATAGCCACAGCTGACCTGGGGTAGACTGACGGAAGTGTGGCTGCAATTTGCGCCAACGGCCCCTCCGACCACCACCTATCATTCATCATTCAATTCACCGGTGTGAGTAGCACCGGGGGCAAAGAGTGAAGTGTCCCGCCCAAGGACACAACGGCAGCGGATTTTGGATGGTAAGAGGCGGGGAGCGAACCTGCAACCCTCAGGTTTCTGGCACGGTTGCTCTACCCACTACGCCATGCCGCCCCATAGTAGAGTTTAAACTTGCACTTACAGATGCAGCGACCAACTGTAGTTACTGACAGAGGTTTTCTGAAGTGTTCCTGAGCCCATGCGGTGATATCCTTTACACACTGATGTCGCTTGTTGACGCAGTACCGCCTGAAGGATCAAAGCTCACGAGCTTAGCCGCTTACGTGCAGTGATTTCTCCAGATTCTCTGAACCCTTTGATGATATTACGGACCGTAGATGGTGAAATCCCTAAATTCCTTGCAATAGCTGGTTGAGAAAGGTTTTTCTTAAACTGTTCAACAATTTGCTCACGCATTTGTTGACAAAGTGGTGACCCTCGCCCCCATCCTTGTTTGTGAATGACTGAGCACGGGGCGGTATAGCTCGGTTGGTAGAGTGGCCGTGCCAGCAACTTGAGGGTTCCAGGTTCGATCCCCGCTTCCGCCATCCTAGTCACTGCCGTTGTGTCCTTGGGCAAGACACTTTACCCACCTGCTCCCAGTGCCACCCACACTGGTTTAAATGTAACTTACCGTATTTTCCGCACCATAAGGCGCCCTGGGTTATAAGCCGCGCCTTCAATGAACGGCATATTTCAAAACTTGTCCACCTATAAGCCGCCCCGTGTTGTAAGCCGCATCTAACTGCGCTAAAGGAATGTCAAAAAAACAGTCAGATAGGTCAGTCAAACTTTAATAATATATTAAAACCAGCGTGATGTGGGCGCGCATGGAATCGTATATCAACATGGACGGAGCTGCTGAAAAAAGCCACCCGGCCTCTTCGCGTAAACTTAAACTTACCTTAACCACTCGCTCATCTTTTCTTCATTCATCCCTTCGAGTTAGCTTTTATGATGACGCCGGCTGGAAAGGTCTCTTTTGGCAAGGTCTTCCTTTTGAATATCACCATGGGTGGAAGTTTCTGGCCATTAGCATGGCAAGCTAGAACCACAGTGAAGGATGACTTCTCATTCCCTGTGGTGCGAATATTCACCGTACGTGCTCCCGTTGTATCCACAGTGCGGTTCACAGGAATATCAGTTGCTGTGAAATAGTAATCCGTGTGCGGATGGAGAGATTGCGTCTTTTCATGAACCGGATCCCTGACGCTTAGTAGGAGCCATTTTGTGGTCTTTACAGATGTAAACACACAAAGGAAATGAAACGTACCGGTACGGTAATATCCGCACGCTTTTTCTTCTTCTATGCGGGCGGGTGGTTGCTTACAGTAGAAGAAGAAGCGCTTCCTGTTCTATGGGGGCGGGTGCTTACCTTGGCGGTTGCTTGCGTAGAAGAAGAAGCGCTTCCTGTTCTACCGGGAAAAAAGATGGCGGCTGTTTACCGAAGTTGCGAGACCGAAACTTTATGAAAATGAATCTTAATATTTATCCATATATAAAGCGCACCGGGTTATAAGGCGCACTGTCAGCTTTTGAGAAAATTTGTGGTTTTTAGGTGCGCCTTATAGTGCGGAAAATACGGTAGATATTGGGTTTCAGTATGTAAAAGCGCTTTGAGTCACTAGAGAAAAGCGCTATATAAAAATAATTCACTTCACATTTCATGGCACCCACCTGTTCCCAATTAGCCTGTTCACCTGTGGGATGTTCCAAATAAGTGTTTGATGAGCATTCCTCAACTTTATCAGTCTTCTTTGCCACTTGTGCCAGCTTTTTTGAAACATGTTGCAGGCATCAGGCTAATATTTGCAAAAATTAACAAAGTTTTCCAGTTTTAACGTTAAATATCTTGTCTTTGCAGTCTATTCAATTGAATATAAGTTGAAAAGGATTTGCAAATCATTGTATTCTCTTTTTATTTACCATTTACACAACTTGACAACTTCACTGCTTTTGTGTGTATGTATATATATATATATATATATATATATATATATATATATATATATATATATATATATATATATATATATATATAATATATATATATATATATATATATATATATATTTTATATATATTATATGTATATATATATATATAAATATATATATATATATATTTTTTTATATATATATTTATATATATATATATATATATATATTAAAAAAAAAAAAATATATATATATATATATACAAAAAAAAAAATATATATATATATACATATATATATATATATATATATATATATATATAAAAAAAAATATATATATATATAATTATATATATTTATTATATATATATATATATATACAAAAAAATAAATAAAATATATATATATATATACATATATATATATATATATATATATATATATGGTTATTTTACATGCAGTTGGCTTTCGGCCCCCAGCCAGATAATTTTAGCCCAATGTGGCCCCCAAGTGTTAATTATTCAGTCAGGGTTCAAAGGTCCTGGTAAATGTTCCATGTTGTTGGAGGTACCAAAACAACACTAAATGTTGTTAATTATCAACGCGTGTCCAACTGAACAAACAAAATGAAACCTTCGCCGTCTTTGCACAAACATATTTTCCACCATTAAGTGCATTTGTCACGTTGAAAGGACGACACTGCGCGGTAAAAGGACTCACAGGCTGAAGATTCTTGCGGCGTGGACTCCCAGTGCGAGACGTCAGGTGACGGGAAGTCCTGGGTCAAGTTCTGCTTCTGGATCAGACCCATTTGAAGACCTTCACAAGCACAGTCATGGTCACTGTGTGTATGCAAGGAGTGTACTGACACAATACATTGTACTTTTACATCAGCTTGTTTTTATTGGCAATCTGCACTGTTAAAAAAAGGAATCATTAAATCTGTATATTTCGGTATGATTTTTTTTACAGTAAATTGAACACTCTGTACCACATTTATTATTTTTACAGAAAAATTCTGATGACTGAGCTGCCAGTTTTTTACCTTAAAATCTATCTACTTTTTTTTTTTTAACACATTGTGCATATTCAAAAGATTAGTTAATAAAACTAATAAAATTAATTTTAAATATTACACTAGGTTAAACCCTCGTTTATTGCTGTTAATTGGTTCCGTTGTGAATGAATTGCTGTGAAGTAGTAGTTATAAATGTAATATTTTCATAGCTCCAATATACAAAAATAAGTTTATGACTTTTTATATAGATTTTTTAACACTATGAGAGCCTTTTAGACATGAAACAACAGCTTTTAGTCACCTCTACACTCTGTCTGAGGATGAGCCAATCAGAGCTCACGATACTGAACAGCTCTGATTGGTTTGGTCTCATCTAGTGTTTATATTTTGGATATGTTCTTTCATTTAGCCATCACTTTGGTTGAAAATGACTAATTGAGCCAAAAAATACATACAATATTTAAAGTGACCCGCCATATTATTTGATGTGACCCGTCATATTAAATAAAATGACCTGCCATATTATTTAAGGTGACCTGCCACATTATTTGATGTGACACACCATATTATTTAATGTGACCTGCCATATTATTTAATGTGACCCACCATATTATTTAATGTGACCTGCCATAATATTTAATGTGACCCGCCATAATATTGAATGTGACCCCCCATACTAATTAATGTGACCCGCCATATATTTAATGTGACCTGCCATAATATTTAATGTGACCCGTCATATTAAATAAAGTGACCTGCCATATTAATTAATGTGGCCTGTCATATTATTTAATGTGACCCACCATATTATTTAATATGACACGCCATATTATTTAATGTGACCCGCCATATTATTTAATGTGACCTGCCATATTATTCAATATGACACGCCATAATATTTAATGTGAATCACCATATTATTTAATGTGACCTGCCATAATATTTAATGTGACCTGCCATAATATTTAATGTGACCCGCCATAATATCTAAGGTGACCTGCCATGTTATTTAATGTGACCTGCCATATTATTTAAGGTAGCCTGTCATATTATTTAAAGTGACCTGCCATATTATTTAATATGACACGCCATATTATTTAATGTGACCCACCATATTATTTAATGTGACCCGCCATATTATTTAAGGTGACCAACCATAATATCTAAGGTGACCCACCATATTATTTAATGTGACCTGCCATAATATTTAATGTGACCCACCATATAATTTAATGTGACCCACCATATTATTTAATGTGACCTGCCATATTATTTAATGTGACCTGTCATATTATTTAAGGTGACCTGTCATATTATTTAAGGTAACCTGTCATATTATTTAATGTGACCTGCCATATTATTTAATGTGACCCACCATATTATTTAATGTGACCTGCCATATTATTTAATGTGACCTGCCATATTATTTAAGGTGGCCTGTCATATTATTTAATGTGAATCACCATATTATTTAATGTGACCCGCCATAATATCTAAGGTGACCTGCCATATTATTTAATGTGACCTGCCATATTATTTAATGTGACCTGCCATAATATTTAAAATGACCCGCCATAATATTTAAGGTGACCTACCATATTAATTAATGTGACCCGTCATATTATTTAATATGACCCGCCATAATATTTAATGTGACCTACCATATTATTTAATGTGACCCGCCATATTATTTAATGTGACCTGCCATAATATTTAACGTGACCTGCCAAATTATTTAATGTGACCTGCCATGATATTTAATGTCTCCCATCATATTAAATAAAGTGACCTGCCATATTATTTAACGTGACCTGCCATAATATTTAATGTGACCCGTCATATTAAATAAAGTGACCAGTCATATTATTTAATGTGACCTGCCATATTATTTAATGTGACCTGCCATATTATTTAATATGACACGCCATATATTTAATGTGACCCACCATATTATTTAATGTGACCCGCCATATTATTTAATGTGACCTGCCATATTATTAAATATGACACGCCATAATATTTAATATGAATCACCATATTATTTAATGTGACCCACCATATTATTTAATGTGACCCGCCATATTATTTAATGTGACCTGTCATATTATTTAAGGTGACCTGTCATATTGTTTAATGTGACCTGCCATATTATTTAATATGACCCACCATATTATTTAATGTGACCCACCATATTATTTAATGTGACTTGCCATATTATTTAATGTGACCTGACATGTTATTTAATGTGACCTGCCATATTATTTAAAGCGACCTGCCATATTATTTAATGTGACCTGCCATATTATTTAACGTGACCTGTCATATTATTTAATGTGAATCACCATATTATTTAATGTGACCCGCCATTTTATTTAATGTGACCTGCCATAATATTTAATGTGACCCACCATATAATTTAATGTGACCCACCATATTATTTAATGTGACCTGCCATATTATTTAATGTGACCTGTCTTATTATTTAAGGTGACCTGTCATATTATTTAAGGTAACCTGTCATATTATTTAATGTGACCTGCCATATTATTTAATGTGACCCACCATATTATTTAATGTGACCTGCCATATTATTTAAGGTGACCTGCCATATTATTTAAGGTGACCTGTCATATTATTTAATGTGAATCACCATATTATTTAATGTGACCCGCCATAATATCTAAGGTGACCTGCCATATTATTTAATATGACACGCCATATTATTTAATGTGACCCACCATATTATTTAATGTGACCTGCCATATTATTTAATGTGACCTGCCATAATATTTAATGTGACCCACCATATAATTTAATGTGACCCACCATATTATTTAATGTGACCTGCCATATTATTTAATGTGACCTGTCATATTATTTAAGGTTACCTGTCATATTATTTAAGGTAACCTGTCATATTATTTAATGTGACCTGCCATATTATTTAATGTGACCCACCATATTATTTAATGTGACCTGCCATATTATTTAATGTGACCTGCCATATTATTTAAGGTGACCTGTCATATTATTTAATGTGAATCACCATATTATTTAATGTGACCCGCCATAATATCTAAGGTGACCTGCCATATTATTTAATGTGACCTGCCATAATATTTAAAATGACCCGCCATAATATTTAAGGTGACGTACCATATTAATTAATGTGACCCGCCATATTATTTAATATGACCCGCTATAATATTTAATGTGACCTACCATATTATTTAATGTGACCCGCCATATTATTTAATGTGACCTGCCATAATATTTAACGTGACCTGCCAAATTATTTAACGTGACCTGCCATGATATTTAATGTCTCCCATCATATTGAATAAAGTGACCTGCCATATTATTTAACGTGACCTGCCATATTATTTAATGTGACCTGCCATAATATTTAATGTGACCCGTCATATTAAATAAAGTGACCAGTCATATTATTTAATGTGACCTGCCATATTATTTAATGTGACCTGCCATATTATTTAATATGACACGCCATATTATTTAATGTGACCCACCATATTATTTAATGTGACCCGCCATATTATTTAAT
>NC_084552.2:11800000-11835000 GCF_033978685.3 Nerophis lumbriciformis | reverse complement strand
TATTCACACCTTTTCAGCCAGGTAGATAGTTTAGAACGCTGCGACCACTAAAATAATTCCAAAGTAAAGTTTTTCCTCACCTGGACAGCCAAGTGGCGCTCGCTCCTTCCTGTCCCAGCAAGCGTTGGCGAGTCCGCTCACGTCTTCTCATTAGTCAACTTTGTGTTCCCGCTGGCTCCGCATGAGGTCTTCCTCCTTGGCCAGCTGCAGCCTCGCATTCATCGCACGCGCTCAGTCCGGCGGGCGTTGAATTAAGAAGAAAAAGAAGAATACGCGTGCAATAAGTCAGCTATCCAGAGGACCTTGTCCAGGTTCCTGCAGGGTTGGGCCTTGGTGCGCGTTCATGGTGCATAGTAAACAAAAAACCTCCCTGTCACTTTGCCCCCGCACACACTTTCAACAACGCTTGATTATTTGGGCTTGAATTTTCTCTTATCAAGTGTTTATAGGTCGTTTCACGCGTTGTTTTACTCGTTTTAACCTTCACTTTGTTATTTTGATGCCATTCTGAAGGATCCATTTTTTGTGAATACACTCGTATATTGCTATTAATTGGTTACAGACATCCATCCATCCATTTTCTACCGCTTGTCCCTTTTGGACGTGATAAATTAATTTCTGCAAAGTAGGAATCATTATTTATAAAGCTAATGTTTTCATTGCCATGTTTACACTGCACAACTAATCTGTTTTTTTTGCCCCTCAAGTGACACAGATGGGATTTTTCTGCCAGTATTGTTGAAGGACTGGAAATGACGTGTACGTTGGCCACATGTTACGTACATTGCGTAAATTGTTTACGTAAGTGACTTGAAAAATAAAGCTAACGTAGATCCACGCTGATGTCGAACAGCCATAAAAACCGCAAATATATTACACTATATACATATATCCATGCATACACTATAATAATGTTTTATATTCTACGTAAAATTAGTCATTTTTAAAGGTATAGCAACTTTTATTTTACTTTGTAGTCGCGACTTCCTGATCATTTAGTTACTTCGATAAAGTGAAAACAATGGAAGCTGACTGGGAGGAAGTCGCTAGTACTACAAAATAAAATACAAGTCGCAACACCTTATAAACGAGTGTTTTTTTTACGTGAAAGTAAATGAAGGTCCTATAGAGTATGAATGGGTGTATGTAGTGTAATATATTTGGTATGGGTGTAATCTTTATATGGCTGTTAATTAGAGGAGACACGGACATCAGCGTGGATCTACGGGAGCTTTATTTCGCAACTCACATCGAAGCAAATGCGCCACAGCGTCAATTCCACTCCAACAATCGTTATTTCTTCGCAGTCAAAAAATACATATTCATATATTACATTTAGACGACTATGTACGCCCTATTGACAAGTGATGCACTGAAAATTCGGTCGTCTTACATAAAAAACCGCAACCGGATGTTGTGATGAAATATCCATTTCCGCTGGCGACTGCGTTTTTTCGGCACACACGAATGACGTAAGTACAGTCAAAAACATTTTTAATATATTTCTAAATACATTGTTCTACATTATAAGCGCTCTCTAGACATGATCTAACACTCGTTAGTTAGATTTAAACTATTTTAATCCAATACAGAAGTGACAGCTGAGCCAATCAGCGGCCACGATACTGATCAGTGTGATCTAATGGGCTTGGTCTCATCTAGTGGCCAATACTAATGTAGTATTGATGTTTTTTTGTAGTCATTTTATGCTTAAAAATGCTTAATTTAGGGCACACATGCTTCAAAAAAATGTGTCCTAAAAAAGTGGTGAGGGGCGTTGACATGTATGACAACAACGTCACTTCCTGTGTGTACTCTCACTTAACAAGTGTCACAAAATGTAGTATTTTTGTTGTTTGATATACTTTTAGGTAATATTGGGTATTTTACACTTGCACGTCAAATAGCGCCTGAAACTCAAGTAAGTCTAGTGACCTCTAGTGGCTATTCGATGAACTGCACCCAGCAGCGTCTTATATATTGATGCTGCCATGGGAGTTTTTTTACATTACATATCTAGACAATTGGAAAATATGTGAAATTAGCTTTTTTTTTTTAATATAAAAGGGTTCCCACCATTTCTTCCAATTAAATATATTTAAAAAAAAACATCAATATTTTTCAAGGTGGGAATACATACAAGGATGTAAGCACACATCTTTAAAATGTATAATTGTGAACAGTAAACTAAAAGTGTATATAACTTTGTAAAGATTTTTGAAATAAACTACTACAGTACAAACACACAAAATGTACTTATCCTTTTGCACCAGCAGAGAGCGTTAGAGAACTTAATTTACACCATAGTCCATGTTAAACAAAGTACAAAATAAAAACTTAAATAAATATATAAAGATAGTAAATATTATTATTATTATAACAATAATTAAGATTAATATAATTTGACCAACAATAATAATAAATGGATGATAATCAAACAATAAGAATAATACAGTATAAATAATAATAAATAAACATAAAAAAATGTTTTCCTTTAGTTAAATATGTTTTTATATTAACAGTTTTCAAATCACTTTTACTGTAAAATGTATTACCATGCATACCGCAGGCTAACTTGCTGTCATGCTCACCACACAAGCAGCCTTTTCGGATCATATCATTCAACGTGTATGAAAAACAAAATGCTCAGAGACTAAACGTGTCACCTTAAATGTAACACAACTTCTCCAATCAACACAAAAGCCTTGACGTCCCTGCTTGTTTGAACACAACAAACGGCGCGAGAGGATTACTCCTGCACACCATGCACATTCCATTTTGGTTATTAAAAGAGCGAGGGCAGCAAAGCAAACTGAACGTCCTCTGGAGTGGACATTGTCGATGGTTGATTAAAACATACATTTATCTAGAATGGGTTGTATGTGATGCTTGTGGTGTTTTAGGCTGTTGGGATCGTTTAAACCGGGAAAAGGATACACGTTTCTTCAGAGTTCCGCGAGAGGTAATCAAGATTTTACGAAAGACGACGACAAAAGTAGCTCACAGTCGAATCTAAGGGAACAAGTCAAAGAGTATGCACTGATCTCTTCATTAAAGGTTTGTTTGATATACTTTTAACGTTTAGTATTTCCCATTGAAGCATTATCTTGTAACTGTTTCTATTTTATTTTGTTTTAACGTTTAAAAAAAAAAAAAGTTCTTGCTACGAGTGTTCCGTAAAACTCGGCGACACTAAATAAAATATGTCAAATGTGAGCAAAACCTGAAATAGTTACGTTTTTACCAAAGACAACAATCATAAATGAATCTTTCAGCATGTACACAATGTTGACATCTATAGTTATATTTTGATATCATATATGACTCAAGTTGAAATACATATCATATATAATATATATTTACTTGAATAAGAGCAAGTATTCAGTAAAAAAAAACAAAGTACGAAGGAACTGGTGAGTAACATTTTATTTATTTAGTAGATATTTTTTAATGATGTTTGTTTATGTTCGTGTGTGTATGAGAAAGAGAGAGATACCCAAGCATGTACTACAAAATATGCACATTTTACAGTCATTTATTACGTTATAACAGGGCTAATGTCAGCATAATACTAGCTAAAACAAACAAACAAAAAATCATCTACAACGTAACGCAACATGCTCTCTCTAGTTGGAAGTGGAATTATTGGAGGCAAACATGTGAATATTTATACCGATGAATGAATGTCTTTGCATCAACAACAATGCTAATCAAGCAGACTTTGTGAGAGCCAACAACGATTACTTTGGAAACAACTATGATCCAGAACTTTTATTTTTGAGCCCGAACACAAAGAGGATGAGCAATAAGTTTTAGAAGTCGAGTTCTAAACGGATGTAGCTTTATTGTGACACTATAGCATTAGCAGCATTGCTAGGTGCTAAACATACAAACTAACCACAATACAACAAATACTTACTGTAATATTTACAGTAATGCTGGGATGCTGACCGACGGGACGCTCACATAATTCCGTTTAGATGAAGAATCAGTCACAATCCTCACAAAGGGTTACAATTTTTTGCTGCAACTAGCGTCTTTTTGTGTCTTTTTCGCCATTTCGGGGGTTGTGAAAGTGGACCAGCCGCTCAGTCCATGGCCACATTGGTCTACTAGCAGGTGAGAGATGCATGAATTATAATCTCAAATTTACTTTTAGCAAGTTTGAGACCAAGCAGAAGCAGCCGCCGGCTCAGTTTTGTCACGCTTGGGTCGCATGTTTATGTGCGGGTCGTTCTCCCAAGATGCAGACGGAAACTCCGGAGGCAAGGTGCAGGTAAGGAAATGATTTATTCCTCATAAATCGTTCAAAAATACAAAAAGACAGAAAAGCGTGCAGATAGCTTCTTCTTCATAACAATATGTAATATGTACAATATACACACTGCAAGTATATATATAATGTAGTAACAGACACCTTCATAACAATATGTAATATGTACAATATACACACTGCAAGTATATATATATTGTAGTAACAGACACCTTCATAATAATGTAATATGTTCAATATGTGCTGCATTTTCATCATTTTAATCATTGCCGGAACTGATTTTTTCAGCGCATTTATTTTCGTTTCCATAGCAACGCACTTCTGACTTCTGACAGCAAATGTGTGTTCCTACTTCCGGAAAGAAACGCGAGTGTGTTTTCTAATCATGGCAGACTTGATAACAAAGAACAGAGATTACTATTTTTAGACACATGAGGATTTTTATGTCAAATAGTCAGGATTTTTTTTGTCAAATAGTCAGGATTTGTTTTGTCAAATAGTCAGGATTTTTTTTGTCAAAAAATCAGGGATTTTTTGTCAAAAAAATCAGGCTTTTGTGGTAAAAAAAAAAAAAAATCAGGATATTTTGGTAAAAAAAAAAAATCTGGATTTTTTGGTAAAAAAAAATCAGGATTTTTTCAAAATTTCAAAAGTCTGGATTTTTTGGTAAAAAAAAAAATCAGGATTTTTTCAAAATTTCAAAAGTCTAGATTTCTTTGGTCAAAAAGTCTGAATTTTTTTGTCAAAAAGTTGGGATTTTTTCCAAGTGTCAAAAAGTCTGAATTTTTTTGTGAAAAAGTCTGGATTTTTTCCAAGTGTCAAAAAGTCTGGATTTTTCCTAAGTGTCGAAAAGTCTGGATTTTTCCTAAGTGTCAAAAAGTCGGGATTTTTTTTGTCAAAAAATCTGGATTTTTTCTAAGTGTCAAAAAGTCAGGATTTTTTGTAAGTGTCAAAAAGTCAGGATTTTTTTTCAAAGTGTCAAAAAGTCAGGATTTTTTCTAAGTGTCAAAAAGTCGGGAATTTTATGGGCAAAAAGTCAGGATTTTTTCTAAGTGTCAAAAAGTCAGGATTTTTTCCAAGTGTCAAAAAAATCTGGATTTTTTTGTCAAAAAGTCAGGATTTTTTTTGTCAAAAAGTCAGGATTTTTTTTTGTCAAAAAGTCAGGATTTTTTTGTCAAAAAGTCAGGATTTTGTTTGTCAAAAAGTCAGGATTTTGTTCGTCAAAAAGTCAGGATTTTTTTGGTCAAAAAGTCAGGATTTTTTTTGTCAAAAAGTCAGGATTTTTTGTCAAAAAGTCAGGATTTTTTGTCAAAAAGTCAGGATTTTTTTGGTCAAAAAGTCAGGATTTTTTTCTAAATTTAAAAAAATCAGGATTTTTTTCTAATTGTCAAAAAGTCAGGATTTTTTCAAAATTTAAAAAAAATCAGGATTTTTTCTAATTGTCAAAAAGTCAGGATTTTTCCCAAGTGTCAAATAGTCGTTATTTTTTCTAAGTGTCAAAAAGTCGTTATTTTTTCTAAGTGTCAAAAAGTCGGGAATTTTTTTTGTCAAAAAGTCGGGATTTTTTCTAAATGTCAAAAAATTCGGGATTTTTCCCTAAATGTCAAAAAGTCAGGATTTTTTGGTCAAAAAGTCAGGATTTTTTCTAAATTTCAAAAAGTCGGGATTTTTTGGTCAAAAAGTCAGGTTTTTCTTGGTCAAAAAGTCGGGATTTTTTCGTCAAAAAGTCAGGATTTTTTGGTTAAAAAGTCAGGATTTTTTCAAAATTTCAAAAGTCTGGATTTTTTGGTAAAAAAAAAATCAGGATTTTTTCAAAATTTCAAAAGTCTAGATTTCTTTGGTCAAAAAGTCTGAATTTTTTTGTCAAAAAGTTGGGATTTTTTCCAAGTGTCAAAAAGTCTGAATTTTTTTGTGAAAAAGTCTGGATTTTTTCCAAGTGTCAAAAAGTCTGGATTTTTCCTAAGTGTCGAAAAGTCTGGATTTTTCCTAAGTGTCAAAAAGTCGGGATTTTTTTTGTCAAAAAATCTGGATTTTTTCTAAGTGTCAAAAAGTCAGGATTTTTTGTAAGTGTCAAAAAGTCAGGATTTTTTTTCAAAGTGTCAAAAAGTCAGGATTTTTTCTAAGTGTCAAAAAGTCGGGAATTTTATGGGCAAAAAGTCAGGATTTTTTCTAAGTGTCAAAAAGTCAGGATTTTTTCCAAGTGTCAAAAAAATCTGGATTTTTTTGTCAAAAAGTCAGGATTTTTTTTGTCAAAAAGTCAGGATTTTTTTTTGTCAAAAAGTCAGGATTTTTTTGTCAAAAAGTCAGGATTTTGTTTGTCAAAAAGTCAGGATTTTGTTTGTCAAAAAGTTGGGATTTTTTCCAAGTGTCAAAAAGTCTGAATTTTTTTGTGAAAAAGTCTGGATTTTTTCCAAGTGTCAAAAAGTCTGGATTTTTCCTAAGTGTCGAAAAGTCTGGATTTTTCCTAAGTGTCAAAAAGTCGGGATTTTTTTTGTCAAAAAATCTGGATTTTTTCTAAGTGTCAAAAAGTCAGGATTTTTTGTAAGTGTCAAAAAGTCAGGATTTTTTTTCAAAGTGTCAAAAAGTCAGGATTTTTTCTAAGTGTCAAAAAGTCGGGAATTTTATGGGCAAAAAGTCAGGATTTTTTCTAAGTGTCAAAAAGTCAGGATTTTTTCCAAGTGTCAAAAAAATCTGGATTTTTTTGTCAAAAAGTCAGGATTTTTTTTGTCAAAAAGTCAGGATTTTTTTTTGTCAAAAAGTCAGGATTTTTTTGTCAAAAAGTCAGGATTTTGTTTGTCAAAAAGTCAGGATTTTGTTTGTCAAAAAGTTGGGATTTTTTCCAGTGTCAAAAAGTCTGAATTTTTTTGTGAAAAAGTCTGGATTTTTTCCAAGTGTCAAAAAGTCTGGATTTTTCCTAAGTGTCGAAAAGTCTGGATTTTTCCTAAGTGTCAAAAAGTCGGGATTTTTTTTGTCAAAAAATCTGGATTTTTTCTAAGTGTCAAAAAGTCAGGATTTTTTGTAAGTGTCAAAAAGTCAGGATTTTTTTTCAAAGTGTCAAAAAGTCAGGATTTTTTCTAAGTGTCAAAAAGTCGGGAATTTTATGGGCAAAAAGTCAGGATTTTTTCTAAGTGTCAAAAAGTCAGGATTTTTTCCAAGTGTCAAAAAAATCTGGATTTTTTTGTCAAAAAGTCAGGATTTTTTTTGTCAAAAAGTCAGGATTTTTTTTTGTCAAAAAGTCAGGATTTTTTTGTCAAAAAGTCAGGATTTTGTTTGTCAAAAAGTCAGGATTTTGTTTGTCAAAAAGTCAGGATTTTTTTTGTCAAAAAGTCAGGATTTTTTTTGTCAAAAAGTCAGGATTTTTTGTCAAAAAGTCAGGATTTTTTGTCAAAAAGTCAGGATTTTTTTGGTCAAAAAGTCAGGATTTTTTTCTAAATTTAAAAAAATCAGGATTTTTTTCTAATTGTCAAAAAGTCAGGATTTTTTCAAAATTTAAAAAAAATCAGGATTTTTTCTAATTGTCAAAAAGTCAGGATTTTTCCCAAGTGTCAAATAGTCGTTATTTTTTCTAAGTGTCAAAAAGTCGTTATTTTTTCTAAGTGTCAAAAAGTCGGGAATTTTTTTTGTCAAAAAGTCGGGATTTTTTCTAAATGTCAAAAAATTCGGGATTTTTCCCTAAATGTCAAAAAGTCAGGATTTTTTGGTCAAAAAGTCAGGATTTTTTCTAAATTTCAAAAAGTCGGGATTTTTTGGTCAAAAAGTCAGGTTTTTCTTGGTCAAAAAGTCGGGATTTTTTCGTCAAAAAGTCAGGATTTTTTGGTTAAAAAGTCAGGATTTTTTCTAAATTTCAAAAAGTCATGATTTTTTGGTCAAAAAGTCGGGAATCGTATTGTAAAAAAAAAAAAAAAAGATTTTTTTTGTAAAGAAATCGTGATTTTTTTCTAAGTGTCAAAAAAACTGGATTTTTTCTAAGAGTGTCTCCAGGTGGAATGTGTCATCTTATCACAACTTTAGTTCCCCCGACAAGCGCGTTGCCATACATCCCTGCAGACCACCCAACACATCCGTTAATCCCACGTCTTGAACAGGACACGCGGCAGACCGAGACCATGTCGTGTCCTCTGGCGTGAGGATTACTCCTGCACAGCATGCCGGCGGCCTTCATGCAAACTCCATTTTGATTATTAAAAGCCGAGAGGACAGGAAGGCAAACTGTTTTGTTCCCCATTAAAGGCGAGCCCTCCTCTCCCCGCTAAGAGGATTATCTGCGACACACGCTCGGACTTATGTAAGGCTGGCAGGATAATATCTGACATTTCCCTCATATCCGACGTTTGGAGTCGACGTGTTCTGGTGAGCAATGTTTCAGGACTGCAATACCTTCCATTTCTACCAACATGGATTGGTAGTCTGCTGTGCAAAAATGTTGCCAGGCAGTCTGGTGGTCCATTTAAACATCCTCAATAACCGAGCCTTTGGAATACACTTTTTACCTACTTTTCTGTCCACCCACACTAAAACCACTAATCAAAAGAGGGAACATGCAGATTTTTCCTGGACTACAAACCGCTACTTTAAACCTGCGCTTTGATCCATGCGGCTTTTAAAACGGTCCGGCTAATTTATGGATTTTTTTTTTTTGCTGACGGCCATAACGCAAATAGAAAAATACAAAAACTCGGAATATATTTTCGGTAAAATTGCAATGTCATTCGTTCATTGGCATTTTACGTGAGTTTCTTCATGCAAAACGGGGCCCCAAACAAAACGTGTCAACTTTGTTTGTGCTACATTTGTTTAACTATTATAGTTTTTATGTGATCAATATTTTATGGTTTTCATGTTAATGTGTTTTTATTGATAACCAGCCCACCAAACATGTCAAAATCTCCCCAAACTTGTCCCATTCATTTGTGCTGCAATGTTTTTGTCTAACTTTTACAGTTTTCATATCATTAACGTTTTATAGTTATGATGTAATTAAAGTTTTCATGGTATTAACGTGTTTTTATTCATAACCAGCCCACCAAACAATGTCAAAATTTCCCCAAACTCGTAACAATCGTTTGTGTTATGTTTGTGCTGCAATATTTTTTGTCTAACTTTTACAGTTTTCATATCATTAACATTTTATAGTTATGTAATTAACGTTTTAAGGTGTTCATGTTAATAATGTGTTTGTATTCATAACCAGCCCACCAAACATGTCAAAATCTCCACAAGCTCGTCCCAATCGTTTGTGTTACATTTGTGCTACAGTATTTTTTTGGCTAACTTTTACAGTTTTTATAACATTAACGTTTTATAGTTGTTATGTAATTAAAGTTGTATGGTTTTCATGTTATTAACGTATTTGTAATCATAACCAGCCCACTAAACACGTCAAAATCTCTCCAAACGTGCACCATTAATTTGTGCTGCAATTTTTTTGTCTAACTTTCACAGTTTTCATATCATTAACGTTTTGTGGTTGTTATGTAATTAAAGTGTTATGGTTTTCATGTGATCAACGTGTTTGTATTCATAACCAGCCCACTAAACATGTCAAAATCTCCCCAAATTCGTCCCAATCGTTTGTGCTGCAATATTTTTTGTCCAACTTTTACAGTTTTCATATCATTAACGTTTTATAGTTATGCCATTAAAGTTTTATGGTTTTCCTGTGATTAACGTGTTTGTATTAATAACCAGCCCACCAAACAATGTCAAAATCTCCCCAAACTCGTCCCAATCGTTACGTTTGTGCTGCAGTATTTTTTTGGCTAACTTTTACAGTTTTTATATCATTAACGTTTTATAGTTGTTATATGTAATCAAAGTTTTATCGTTTTCATGTTATTAACGTGTTTTTATTAATAACCAGCCCACCAAACAACGTCAAAATCTCTCCAAACGTGTCCCATTCATTTGTGCTGCAATTTTCTTGTCTAACTTTCACAGTTTTCATATCATTAACGTTTATAGTTATGTAATTAAAGTTTTAAGGTTTTCACGTTATTAACGTGTTTTTATTAATAACCAGCCCACCAAACAACGTCAAAATCTCCCCAAACTCGTCCCAATTGTTTGTTACGTTTGGGCTGCAGTATTTTTTTGGCTAACTTTTACAGTTTTTATATCATTTCCGTTTTATAATTATATGTAATCAAAGTTTTATGGTTTTCATGTTATTAACGTGTTTTTATTCGTAACCAGCCCACTAAACACGTCAAAATCTCTCCAAACGTGTCCCATTTTTTGTGCTGCAATTTTTTTGTCTAATTTTTACAGTTTTCATACCATTAACGTTTTATAGTTATGTAATTAAAGTTTTATGGTTTTCATGTTATTGACGTGTTTGTATTCATAACCAGCCCACTAAACATGTCAAAATCTCTCCAAACGTGTCCCATTCATTTGTGTTGCAATTTTTTTTGTCTAACTTTCAGTTTTCATATCATTAACGTTTTATAGTTGTTATGTGTAATCAAAGTTTTATCGTTTTCATGTTATTAGTGTTTTTATTCATAACCAGCCCACTAAACATGTCAAAATCTCTCCAAACGTGTCCCATTCATTTGTGCTGCAATTTTTTTTGTCTAACTTTCACAGTTTTCATATTATGCAATTAAAGTTTTCACGTTATTAACGTGTTTTTATTCATTACCAGCCCACTAAACATGTCAAAATCTCCCCTAACTCGTCCCAATCGTTTGTTACGTTTGTACTGCAGTATTTTTTTGGCTAACTTTTACAGTTTTTAATGTTTTATAGTTGTTATGTATTTAAAGTTTTAAGGTTTTCATGTTATTAATGTGTTTTTTATTCATAACCACCAAACATGTCAAAATCTCCCCAAACTGTGCTGCAATATTTTTTTTCCGAACTATTATAGTTTTTATGTTATTAATGTTTTATGGGGCTGGTTGTGAATAAAAACACATTAATAACATAACAACTATAATAGTTGGACAAACAAAATTTACAGAACAAAACGATTGGGACAAGTTTGGGGAGATTTTAACCAGGTGGGGGCGGGGGTTGGTTATGAATAATAATATGTCAATAACAGAAAAACTATATTAGTTAGATATAAACAAACGCGTGTTGGAAAACATTTTTGTACTTTTGTATAAATGGCAATAGTGCTGTGCGGAAAGCACATTGTGTGTGTGGGCACTTTCCACTGAGTTGCGTCATACGCTCCACCCCCCTCCAGACTGAGCTTACTCCCTGCCTCCCACCTTGTCTGCAGTGTATGAAGAATAAGTCATCTCTCTTCCTATTGCGCACTCCTTACATACTTTACTATGAATGTGACCTATGCTTTTTGAGATGCTCGAGCGTCTCAAATAAATCTAAGAAAGACAGTTCTGTTTGACTGCATGTTTACTAATTTTACAATACAAACGTAGCACAAGCGAATTGGACACGTTTGGGGAGATTTTGGTTATGAAACAATGACACGTTAATAACATAAAAAGTATAAAATGGGAATAACACAAATGATATAATAGTTAGATTAAAACTATTTTGCTGCACAAATGTGGCACAAACTAGTGAGGCAAGTTTGGGGAGATTTCGACATGTCCCCCTGTGGATTTTGGTGTACCATATTTCATCCATCCATCCATCTTCTTCCGCTTATCCGAGGTCGGGTGGCGGGGGAAGCAGCCTAAGCAGGGAAGCCCAGACTTCCCTCTCCCCCGGGGGATCCCGAGGCATTCCCAGGCCAGCCGGGAGACATAGTCTTCCCAACGTGTCCTGGGTCTTCCCCGTGGCCTCCTACCGGTCGGACGTGCCCTAAACACCTCCCTAGGGAGGCGTTCGGGTGGCATCCTGACCAGATGCCCGAACCACCTCACCTGGCTCCTCTTGATGTGGAGGAGCAGCGGCTTTACTTTGAGCTCCCCCCGGATGACAGAGCTTCTCACCCTATCTCTAAGGGAGAGACCCGCCACCCGGCGGAGGAAACTCATTTCGGCCGCTTGTACCCTTGATCTTGTCCTTTCGGTCATAACCCAAAGCTCATGACCATAGGTGAGGATGGGAACGTAGATCGGCCGGTAAATTGAGAGCTTTGCCTTCCGGCTCAGCTCCTTCTTCACCACAACGGATCGATACAGCGTCCGCATTACTGAAGACGCCACACTGATCCACCGGTCGATCTCACGATCCACTCTTCCCTCACTCGTGAACAAGACTCCGAGGTACTTGAACTTCTCCACTTGGGGCAGGGTCTCCTCCGCAACCCGGAGATGGCACTCCACACTTTTCCCGGGCAAGAACCATGGACTCGGACTCGGAGGTGCTGATTCTCATCCCAGTCGCTTCACACTCGGCTGCGAACCGAGCCAGTGAGAGCTGAAGATCCTGGCCAGATGAAGCCATCAGGACCACATCATCTGCAAAAAGCAGACAAGGCCGCGCTAGCCACGGCTACATCTGTGTCGACTCTGGTTAATGAGGCCGTGTTAGCAGCGGCTACATAGCAACCAGCTAGCTGCACATGTCTGATGTACTTTCCCGTAACCTTTCTGTGTCAACTCTGGTTGACAAGGCGGCGTTAACCACGGATACATTGCGACCAGCTAGCTGCAGATGTCCGGTTTACTTTGCTGTAATGTTTCTGTGTCGACTCTGGTTAAAGAGGCCACTAGTTGCACGTGTTCGGTGTACTTTCCCGTAACATTTCTGTGTCGACTCTGGTTGACGAGGCCGCGGCTACATAGCGACCAACTAGCTGCACATGTCCTGTGTACTTTCCCGTAACGTTTCTGTGTCGACCCTGATTGACTAGGCCGCGTTAGCTCCGCCTACATAGCGACCAGCTAGCTGCATGTGTCCGGTGTACTTCATCGTATTGTTTCTGTGTCGACTCTGGTTGACGAGGCCGTTAGCCGCGGCTACATAGCGACCAGCTAGCTGCACGTGTCCGGTGTACTTTCTCAAAACGTTTTTGTGTCGACCCTGATTGACTAGGCCGCGTTAGCTCCGCCTACATAGCGACCAGCTAGCTGCATGTGTCCGGTGTACTTCATCGTATTGTTTCTGTGTCGACTCTGGTTGATGAGGCCGTGTTAGCAGCGGCTACATAGCAACCAGCTAGCTGCACGTGTCTGGTGTACTTTCCCGTAACCTTTCTGTGTCAACTCTGGTTGACAAGGCCGCGTTAACCACGGATACATTGCGACCAGCTAGCTGCAGATGTCCGGTTTATTTTGCTGTAACGTTTCTGTGTCGACTCTGGTTAAAGAGGCCACTAGTTGCACGTGTCCGGTGTACTTTCCCGTAACATTTCTGTGTCGACTCTGGTTGACGAGGCCGCGCTAGCCGCGGCTACATAGCGACCAACTGGCTGCACGTGTCCGGTGTACTTTCCCGTAACGTTTCTGTGTCGACTCTGGTTGACGAGGCCGCTTTAGCCCCGGCTACATTACGACCAGCTAGCTGCAGATGTCCAGTTTACTTTGCTGTAACGTTTGTGTCGACTCTGGTTAAAGAGGCCACTAGCTGCACGTGTCCGGTGTACTTTCCCGTAACGTTTCTGTGTCGACTCTGGTTGACGAGGCCGTGTTAGCCGCGGCTACATAGCGACCAGCGAGCTGCACGTGTCCGGTGTACTTTCTCAACCCTGATTGACTAGGCCGCGTTAGCCCCGCCTACATAGCGACCAGCTAGCTGCACGTGTCCGGTGTACTTTACCGTATTGTTTCTGTGTCGACTCTGGTTAATGAGGCCGTGTTAGCAGCGGATACATAGCGACCAGCTAGCTGCACGAGTCCGGTGTACTTTCCCGTAACGTTTCTGTGTCGACTCTGGTTGACGAGGCCGTGTTAGCCGCGGATACATAGCGACCAGCTATCTGCACGTGTCCGGTGTTCTTTCCCATAACCTTTGTGTCGACTCTGGTTGACGAGGCCGCCTTAGCCGTGGATACATAGCGACCAGCTAGCTGCCAGTGGCCACAGCTAACTTCACTACTAATGGTGGTATGGTTGGTGTTAGAATAATTATGTGTAAACTATCACACAACTCTTGCGTGGTTAAGAGGGGAGGAGTATATTTACAGCTAGAATTCACTAAGTCAAGTATTTCATATTATATATATATATATATATATATATATATATACATACAAGAAATACTTGACTTTCAGTGAATTCTAGCTATAAATATATATTTATTTTATTATATATATATATATATATATACATACATACATACATACATACATACAGGTAAAAGCCAGTAAATTAGAATATTTTGAAAAACTTGATTTATTTCAGTAATTGCATTCAAAAGGTGTAACTTGTACATTATATTTATTCATTGCACACAGACTGATGCATTCAAATGTTTATTTCATTTAATTTTGATGGTGGAAACTTTACACTAGACTTCAGGCAACGTGGATCCTGTGCCTCTCCTGTCTTCCTCCAGACTCTGGGACCTCGATTTCCAAAGGAAATGCAAAATTTGCTTTCGTCAGAAAACATGACTTTGGACCACTCAGCAGCAGTCCAGCTGGTGTCGGTCCACTCTGTTTCCTGAGATCCAGGGTCAACGCAGCCGTCTACCAGCAAGTTTTAGAGCACTTCATGCTTCCTGCTGCTGACCTGCTCTATGGAGATGGAGATTTCAAGTTCCAACAGGACTTGGCGCCTGCACACAGCGTAAAATCTACCCGTGCCTGGTTTACGGACCATGGTATTTCTGTTCTAAATTGGCCCGCCAACTCCCCTGACCTTAGCCCCATAGAAAATCTGTGGGGTATTGTGAAAAGGAAGATGCAGAATGCCAGACCCAAAAAACGCAGAAGAGTTGAAGGCCACTATCAGAGCAACCTGGGCTCTCATAACACCTGAGCAGTGCCAGAAACTCATCGACTCCATGCCACGCCGCATTAACGCAGTAATTGAGGCAAAAGGAGCTCCAACCAAGTATTGAGTATTGTACATGCTCATATTTTTCATTTTCATACTTTTCAGTTGGCCAACATTTCTAAAAATCCCTTTTTTGTATTAGCCTTAAGTAATATTCTAATTTTGTGACACATGGAATTTTGGATTTTCATTTGTTGCCACTTCAAATCATCAAAATTAAATGAAATAAACATTTGAATGCATCAGTCTGTGTGCAATGAATACATATAATGTACAAGTTACACCTTTTGAATGCAATTACTGAAATAAATCAAGTTTTTCAAAATATTCTAATTTACTGGCTTTTACCTGTATATATATATATATATATATATATATATATATATATATATATATATATATATATATATATATATATATATATATAAAATAAATACTTGAATTTCAGTGTTCATTTATTTACACATATACACACAGATAACACTCATCTACTCATTGTTGAGTTAAGGGTTGAATTGTCCATTGTTGTTCTATTCTCTGTCACTATTTTTCTAACCATGCTGATGATGCATTGCTGTGTGGCACGCACAAAAGTGCTTTCATCAAATGCACTAGATGGCAGTATTGTCCTGTTTAAGAGTGTCACAACATTGCTGTTTACGGCAGACAAACTGCTTTAAGGTAGACGTGACTGCTGTTGTTGTGTGTTGTTGCCGCGCTGGGTCTGGGAGGACGTTAATAAAACTGCCTAACAATAAACCCACATAAGAAACCAAGAATTCGCCCTCTATCATTCTACAGTTAAAACTTGATTGGGCAGGAACGCTGTTTATTTTGTGGGAAAGCGGACTCAGGTCCGCATGGACCTGAGTCCGCCTGAATTTCGGGAGATTTTCGGGAGAAAATTTGTCCCGGGAGATTTTCGGGAGAGGCGCTGAATTTCGGGAGTCTCCCGGAAAATCCGGGAGGGTTGGCAAGTATGTCATTGAGCCAAACTGAACTCTGTCTCTGCATAATTCCTTGCTTCTTGTCTGTTTAATAGATGTCATCAGTGTTTGAACCTGACAGTTGGCAATTTTCAACAAGCCGAAGCCGATGCGTGCTATAACAGAAGTTGTGCTAAACTAAGTTAGCAACGGGTACACAGAAAAAAGTTTACGTGGTATCGTTATTGTACAAGCGTGTAATGTTATACAATCTTTGCTAACAACATAGCCATACCTTGGCTATCCTTTCAATTGAGTTGACATAAGAACACAGGAAGTGCGAGGCGGTGATCCAAATTTGGAAGTTGGCAACTGCAGTTTCAAACTCCGCCCACCGCACTTCTTCTTTTTCTTCTGTAATTACAGGCTCACTGCACGTTTCCAAGCGTTGCAAATCCTTTCTAGAGACTTTATTTTAAATGTCAGGCAGACATTATTTTTATTATTATTATTATAACTCTTACCTCACACATTGCCTAGTATCAATTGCACTTCCAAATGTCAAAATAATTTTTGATGCAAAAAGTTTACAGGCATTAACATAAAAAACTGTTAGGCTTTAAAAAACTACCCACAAGGCTACTTTGAATCACTGGACTTTCCAATACCAAGATGGCAGAAGGAGAACAAAGACGGTCGTAACCAAACCACAACTTAGAATGGTAAGCTGAGTAGATATATGGTATGATGCAAACCCTGCTCAGATTACTATACCAGCAGCATAATTAGATGCCAAAATTATAACATTTGTCCTATTAGAAAAAAATGGAAATGTGAGGTCTCTGTTCTCTTTGATGCGACATAGCATACAATTATTTTTATACAGTGGGGCAAAAAAGTATTTAGTCAGCCACCAATTGTGCAAGTTCTCCCACTTAAAATGATGACAAGAGTTCTGTAATTTTCATCATAGGTACACTTCAACTGTGAGAGACAGAATGTGAAAAAAAATCCAGGAATTCACATTGTAGGATTTTTAAAGAATTTATTTGTAAATTATGGTGGAAAATAAGTATTTGGTCAATAACAAAAATTCAACTCAATACTTTATAATATAACCTTTGTTAAATGATAAATGGGTTGTACTTGTATAGCGCTTTTCTACCTTCAAGGTACTCAAAGCGCTTTGACACTACTTCCACATTTACCCATTCACACACACATTCACACACTGATGGAGGGAGCTGCCATGCAAGGCGCTAACCAGCACCCATCAGGAGCAAGGGTGAAGTGTCTTGCTCAGGACACAACGGACATGACGAGGTTGGTACTAGGTGGGGATTGAACCAGTGACCCTCGGGTTGCGCACGGCCACTCTCCCACTGCGCCACGCCGTCCCTTGTTGGCAATAACAGAGGTCAAACGATTACTATGGGTCTTTACCATGTTTGCACACACAGTAGCTGGTATTTTGGCCCATTCCTCCATGCAGATCTTCTCGAGAGCAGTGATGTTTTGGGGCTGTCGCCGAGCAACACGGACTTTCAACTCCCTCCACAGATTTTCTATGGGTTTGAGGTCTGGAGACTGGCTAGGCCACTCCAGGACTTTCAAATGCTTCTTACAGAGCCACTCCTTCGTTGCCCGGGCGGTGTGTTTGGGATCATTGTCATGCTGGAAGACCCAGCCACGTTTCATCTTCAAAGCTCTCACTGATGGAAGGAGGTTTTGGCTCAAAAATCTCACGATACATGGCCCCATTCATTCTTTCCTTAACACGGATCAGTCGGCCTGTCCCCTTAGCAGAAAAACAGCCCCAAAGCATGATGTTTCCACCCCCATGCTTCACAGTAGTTATGGTGTTCTTGGGATGCAACTCAGTATTCTTCTTCCTCCAAACACGACGAGTTGAGTTTATACCAAAAAGTTCTATTTTGGTTTCATCTGACCACATGACATTCTCCCAATCCTCTGCTGTATCATCCATGTGCTCTCTGGCAAACTTTAGACGGGCCTGGACATGCACTGGCTTAAGCAGGGGGACACATCTGGCACTGCAGGATTTGATTCCCTGTCGGCGTAGTGTGTTACTGATGGTAACCTTTGTTACTTTGGTCCCAGCTCTTTGCAGGTCATTCACCAGGTCCCCCCGTGTGGTTCTGGGATTTTTGCTCACCGTTCTCATGATCATTTTGACCCCACGGGATGAGATCTTGCGTGGAGCCCCAGATCGAGGGAGATTATCAGTGGTCTTGTATGTCTTCCATTTTCTGATAATTGCTCCCACAGTTGATTTTTTCACACCAAGCTGCTTGCCTATTGTAGATTCACTCTTCACAGTCTGGTGCAGGTCTACAATTCTTTTCCTGGTGTCCTTTGACAGCTCTTTGGTCTTGGCCATAGTGGAGTTTGGAGTCTGACTGTTTGAGGCTGTGGACAGTTGTCTTTTATACAGATAACGAGTTCAAACAGGTGCCATTAATACAGGTAACGAGTGGAGGACAGAAGAGCTTCTTAAAGAAGAAGTTACAGGTCTGTGAGAGCCAGAGATCTTCCTTGTTTGAAGTGACCAAATACTTATTTTCCACCATCATTTACAAATAAATTCTTTAAAATTCGTACTATGTGAATTCCTGGATTTTTTTTCACATTCTGTCTCTCACAGTTGAAGTGTACCTATGATGAAAATTACAGACCTCTGTCATTATTTTAAGTGGGAGAACTTGCACAATCGGTGGCTGACTAAATACTTTTTTGCTCACTGTATAAGATATTATATGTAATTAAAGCTGCAAGCAGCGATGGACGGGACCGACTTTGACGGCACATAAAATCCAAACCGGAGCAGTAATTAAAACTCGCTCGTCAACTTTTAATCAGAAAGGTTCAATCTCTCAACTGTGCTAGTTTGAAGCCGACACGACAAACGCGCTCAGAGGAGATCATTTTTGAAAAAAGGTGACCGTTTTTTACAAAACCTTTGTTTTGAAGGGGGAATTGCAAACTTCCTGTTGATTTTTGCTGGGGGTTGTCAATACATGAAATGTAGGTCTAAGTAAGCCCTACATAGAGGTTTTTGTTTCATGTCTCTACGACATTCCTAGTGGAAGTTACAGGCAGTTTTGTCTGTGTTTTCTTCCTAGGGGGCGCTAAAGCGCAATTTTGAGTTTTGGGGTTGTTGTTTTTTTGTTTTATTAGATCGCAATTTCTGCCAGTCCTGATGTGTGTGTCCAGTTTGGTGAGTTTTGAAGCATGTTAAGGGGGTCAAATCACAGCTCAAAGAGGCAAAAGTGACTGTTTTTACTACAAATTTCTTTTGAAGGGTGAATTGCAAACTTCCTGTAGATTTTTGCTGAAGGATGTTAGTGTATGAAATCTAGGCCTAAGTCAGACCTACATAGAGGTTTTTGTTTCATGTCTCTACGACATTCCTACCGGAAGTTACAAGCAGTTTTGTCTGTGTTTTTTCCTAGGGGGCGCGAGAGCGCAATTTTGAGTTTTGGGGTTTGTTTTTTGATTAGATCGCAATTTTTGCCAGTCCTGATGTGTGTGTCAAATATGGTGAGTTTTGAAGCATGTTAAGGGGGTCAAATTACAGCTCAAAGAGGCGGCGGTATAATAAAGAATAAAACGCACGAAATACACAATGAAAACAAAACCATGTTAAAAGGTAAAAATAAAAGTTGACGAGTGACATATCCTATACTACTATCCTATTGTATCTTACGCTTCAAATTACATTTTGATACAAAAAGTTTACACAGTTTAAGTAATAAAATCTTGGACTTTTTTTTTTTAAGCGATATACAAGGCTACTGTGAATTGGGTTACTGCTTAATACTGATACAGCAGAAAGGGTACAAAGGTGGGCGCCATAACCAAACCCTAACTTGGAATGGCTGAATAGCGTTAATGTATGGTGCCATCAGCGCTTGTGTTGACTACCAAACCCTAACTTAGAATGGTAGGCTGAATAGCTATAAGGTTTGATGCAATCGTGTTGACTACCAAACCATTGACTACAGCTCTGCTTTTAACACGGTCATCCCACAAAAACTCACTGCTAAACTCCTCACTGTTGGTCTGACACCGGCTCTCTGTGACTGGGTCCTGAACTTTCTCACAAACCGGCCCCAGTCAGTCAGAATTGGCAACCAGACATCAGGCACAAAGGTTCTACGCATAGGGACCCCCCAAGGCTGCGTGCTGAGCCCCCTATTGTTCACCCTCTTCACACACGACTGTGTGGCCTCCCAGAACAACACCAGTATCATCAAGTTTGCAGATGATACTATGGTTGTCGGACTGATCACTGGGGGAGCTGAGGCAGCGTACAGAAGGGAGGTAGCGGAACTGGCGGCCTGGTGTTAGGATAATAATCTCTCCTTGAACACAGACAAGACCAAGGAGATGATTATTGACCCACGGAGAAGGAGTGCACACTACACACCTCTGTACATAGGGGGGACAAAGGTGGACAGGGTGAAAACCTTTAAATTCCTCGGGACCCACATCAGCGAGGACCTCACCTGGGATCACAACACCCAACAAACAATAAAGAAAGCCCAGTAGGGACTGTACTTCCTAACTTACTTACTTACTTAGGCCTTTAAAATCCCTAAGGAACATAGGCCATTGATGAAACTCCTCCATCCCCTTCGGTCTTGTGCCCTCCGCTCCAGTTGTTGCCATGACAGCCCTTGCGCCTTCATCTCCTGCTCTGTGGTTCTTCTCCAGGTGGCTCTAGGCCTTCCTCTCGCCTTGCGGGTTCCATGTTAGAACATGTTTTGTGATAGATTTATTGTGTCTACGCAGTGTGTGACCAATCCAGTTCCATTTCCTCCTCCTGATTTGTGTTTCTATTGTGTCTTGTCTAGTGAGGTCCCACAGGTTGGCATTGGAGATGGTGCTAGGCCAGTAGATACCTAGGAGGCGACAGAGGCAGCGGTTGAAGAATGTCTGTATTTTGTTGAGTATGTTGGCGGTGATCTTCCAGGTTTCTGAACTGTAGAGTAAGGTGGATTTGACGTTTGAGTTGAAGATTTGCAGTTTGGTCTTGAGTGATATGTTTTTTGCTTTCCAGATTTTATTTAGGATAGTGAATATGGTCCTTGCTTTTCCAATTCTGACACGGACATCCTCCTCCGTTCCTCCGTCCACAGCAATAATGTTTCCTAAGAAGGCTGAGAAAATTTGGCATGCCACCCAAAATTCTCAGCAACTTCTATAGAAGTACGGTTGAGAGTGTCCTTACCAGCTCAGTCACGGTCTGGTATGGAAACTGCACTGCTAAGGACAGGAAGGCACTCCAGCGAGTGATTAAAGGGGAACATTATCACCAGACTTATATGTAAGCGTCAATATATACCTTGATGTTGCAGAAAAAAGACCATATATTTTTTTAACCGATTTCCGAACTCTAAATGGGTGAATTTTGGCGAATTAAACGCCTTTCTAATATTCGCTCTCGGAGCGATGACGTCACAACGTGGCGTCACATCGGGAAGCAATCCGCCATTTTCTCAAACGCCGAGTCAAATCAGCTCTGTTATTTTCCGTTTTTTCGACTGTTTTCCGTACCTTGGAGACATCATGCCTCGTCGGTGTGTTGTCGGAGGGTGTAACAACACGAACAGGGACGGATTCAAGTTGCGCCAGTGGCCCAAAGATGCGAAAGTGGCAAGAAATTGGACGTTTGTTCCGCACACTTTACCGACGAAAGCTATGCTACGACAGAGATGGCAAGAATGTGTGGATATCCTGCGACACTCAAAGCAGATGCATTTCCAATGATAAAGTCAAAGAAATTTGCCTCCAGACCCCCATTGAATCTGCCGGAGTGTGTGAGCAATTCAGGGACAAAGGACCTCGCTAGCGCGGCAAGCAATGGCGGCAGTTTGTTCCCGCAGACGAGCGAGCTAAACCCCCTATCGACCCTAGCTTCCCTGGCCTGCTGACATCAACTCCAAAACTGGACAGATCAGCTTTCAGGAAAAGAGCGCGGATGAGGGTATGTCTACAGAATATATTAATTGATGAAAATTGGGCTGTCTGCACTCTCAAAGTGCATGTTGTTGCCAAATGTATTTCATATGCTGTAAACCTAGTTCATAGTTGTTAGTTTCCTTTAATGCCAAACAAACACATACCAATCGTTGGTTAGAAGGCGATCGCCAAATTCGTCCTCGCTTTCTCCCGTGTTGCTGGCTGTCGTGTCGTTTTCGCTTGCATACGGTTCAAACCGATATGGCTCAATAGCTTCAGTTTCTTCTTCAATTCCGTTTTCGCTACCTGCCTCCACACTACAACCATCCGTTTCAATACATGCGTAATCTGTTGAATCGCTTAAGCCGCTGAAACCCGAGTCTGAATCCGAGCTAATGTCGCTTTCGCTTGCTGTTCTTTCCGCCATGTTTTTTGTGTTGACTTCACTATGTGACGTCACAGGAAAATGGACGGGTGTTTATAACGATGGTTAAAATCAGGCACTTTGAAGCTTTTTTTAGGGATATTGCGTGATGGGTAAAATTTTGAAAAAAACTTCGAAAAATATAATAAGCCACTGGGAACTGATTTTTAATAGTTTTAACAATTCTGAAATTGTGATAATGTTCCCCTTTAAAACTGCTCAGTACATATCAGGATCAGCCTTACCCTCACTACAGGACATGTACTCTACCAGGGCTACCAGGAGAGCACACAACATCATAAAGGACAGTACACAGTCTCTTCAGCCTCCTACCATCAGGCAGACGATACAGGCGCCTGAAATCCAGGACTACGAGACTGACAAACAGTTTCTACCCACAGGCCACCCCCGAACTGTGAACCATCACTGTAGACACTTTTCACCTTTGATCACTAAAGACACTTTAACTGCTGCCGTGACCCAAGGTCACCTCCATATTTATACTGTTGACTGTCAATCAGAATGTGCTATAATGTTATGTTACTTACTGTGCCTTCTATATACATTTGTATTTCTATTTTTAGCCAAGTACCGTGTGACTTGTTGAAGGGTGGACTCGCAAAGTAAGATTTTCATTGTATGGCAATGAAAATTTAACTGTGCATATGACAATAAACAATCTTGAATTACTTAGAATGGAAGGCTGATTAGAAATTGAGTTAAAATAATACACTTATAACCCAACAAGTGGGTTGCTCTTCATAAAAATAACTCCAAAATTGAACTCATCCCATACATTGGGTTAGCAAAAGAACCCAGCATTTTTTAGTGCGTGTCCACTATCATCCCCACACAATCCATCACGTCTCCGTCGCTCACTGTTCAAACATCAGCCCGCTCCCGAAGCCCACGTGTGCATCCAGGAGACATCAGACACGTGCTTTCTTCCTTTTTTGGCTAATCTGCACAGATAATATTTGAGTCGCTCGCCCCGCTTTTTGAAATGTCAAAGCACCATCTGCCTGATAGGAGCGCTTGCTCCTCGCCTGCGTGGATTGTTTGCACACCACCGTGTTACGCAGCTGTCACCCCCCTGGATGCGAGCTGCAAATGCCAAAGAACAGAAAACAAAGCAACAAAAAAAGTCAATTAAAGTGGAATGCTGGTTCTAGGTGGCGGTTGCCATGGCGACACAACTGATACGCTTATCGGTATCCTGATGATGTTCGTCAGACGAACTAACGATGTGACTAAGTCATGGCCAAATAGCAGGGATGGAAAATGTAAGAGGTAAAAATTTTAAATACAAAATAAGTTAAATCTGGTTTCCAAAAAAAAAAAAAGAAGCTGATTACCGTATTTTTCGGAGTATAAGTCGCACCAGAGTATAAGTCGCACCTGCCGGAAATGCATAATAAAGAAGGAAAAAAACATATATAAATCGCACTGGAGCTCGGCCAAACTATGAAAAAAAACTGCGACTTATAGTCCGAAAAATACGGTAAATCCGCCTTGATGAATACTGTAGATCAGGGGTGCTCATTACGTCGATCGCGAGCTACCGGTCGATCTCGGAGGGTGTGTCAGTCGATCACCAGCCAGGCATTAAAAAAATAGTCCTAAAAATGAGCGATCATAAATCTTCACTATGACGTCACTTTCGTCACTTGATTGACATTCACGGCACCCGATGGTCTTCTGAGATGACGCTGGCTGCTGCCAGCTCATTAAAGTTACCGACTGGAAGGCGAGAAACACTTTATTTCAACAGACTCTGGCGCCGTACCTGTCGTCAAAACTCCAAAGACCGACTGCACAGTTGCACTAACAAAATAAGAGTCTCAGAAAGCTGGCGTGCACAAGCTAGCAAGCTACGGAGTTTGCCGACAATGTATTTCTTGTAAAGTGTATACAAAGGAGTACGGAAGCTGGACAAATAAGATGCCAAAAACCAACCACTTTCATGTGGTATTGGACAGAAAGGATGACTTTTTTTCTCCTCCATTCAAAAATGCGGACCTTATCAGCACCACTGTCTGATTCCAATCAATGCAAGTCATCACAATCAGGTAATACACCAACTTATATTCTTGTCTTCATGAAAGAAAGGAATCTATATGTGTTAAACATGCATGTATTATCTTTATACACCTTTAACTTATTAACAATATTAACTATATGTGTTAAACATGCTTGTATTATCTTTAAACACCTTTAACTTATTAACAATATTAACTATATGTGTTAAACATGCTTGTATTATCTTTAAACACCTTTAACTTGTTAACAATATTAACTATATGTGTTAAACATGCTTGTATTATCTTTAAACACCTTTAACTTGTTAACAATATTAACTATATGTATTAAACATGCTTGTATTATCATTAAACACCTTTAATTTTTTAACAATATTAACTATATGTGTTAAACATGCTTTCATTATCATTAAACACCTTTAATTTTTTAACAATATTAACTATATGTGTTAAACATGCTTGCATTATCATTAAACACCTTTAACTTGTTAACAAAAACATATATTTCATAAATAAGTAAATATAAATTATATATATGAATGAGGTAGATCCCCACGACTTGATCAATTGAAAAGTAGCTCGCCTGCAGAAAAAGTGTGAGCACCCCTGCTGTAGATTATATTTGTAAAAATGTTGATTTCACATACAAACTAAGTAGGTCTACGTGAGCCCATGGGATGTAAACAAGTGCTGATTAGAATTGAACTTTGTTTGAAATAAACCAATACAACTACCGTTGTAATACATATTTTGGCACTTTTCCTGTAAAATTGTTGAACAAAGCTACAAACCCCAAAACCAGTGAAGTTGTCACGTTGTATAAATGGTAAATAAAAACAGAATACGATGATTCGCAAATCCTTTAACTTATATTCAATTGAATAGACTGCAAAGACAAGATATTTCATGTTCACACTGAGAAATAATAATCATTAACTTAGATAATGGCAGCAACACATTGCAAAAAAGTTGTAACAGGAGCATGTTCACCACTGTGTTACATGGCCTTTCCTTTTAACAACACTCAGTAAACGTTTGGGAACTGAGGAGACACATTTTTTATTTACAGGTGGAATACTTTCCCATTCTCGCTTGATGTACAGATAAGTTGCTCAACAGTCCGGGGTCTCCGTTTTTAGGCTTCATAATGCGCCACACATTGTCAATGGGGGAAATGTCTGGACTACAGGCAGGCCAGTCTAGTACCCGCACTCTTTTACCACGAAGCCACACTGTTGTAACACGTGCAGAATGTGGCTTGGCATTGTCTTGCTGAAATAAGCAAGGGCGTCCATTAAAAAGATGTACCTCAGGCGGTACTGCATTAAAAAGGGACATCAGTGTGTAAAGGATATCACCACATGGGCTCAGGAACACTTCAGAAAACCACTGTCAGTAACGACAGTTGGTTGCTACATCTGTAAGTGCAAGTTAAAACTCTACTACAAAGCCAAAGCCATTTATCAACAACATCCAGAAACGTGTCGCCGGCTTTGCGAGGCCCGAGCTCATCTAAGATGGACTGATACAAAGTGGAAAAGTGTTCTGTGGTCTGACGAGTCCACATTTCAAATTGTTTTTGGAAACTGTGGACGTCGTGTCCTCCGGAACAAAAAGGAAGAGAACCATCCGGATTGTTATAGGCGCAAAGTGTAAAAGCCAGCATGTGTGATGGTATGGGGGTGTATTAGAGCCCAAGACATGGGTAACTTACACATCTGTGAAGGCGCCGTTAATGCTGAAAAGTACATACAGGTTTTGGAGCAACATATGTTGCCATCCAAGCAACGTCTTTTTTGTGTTAAAAGGAAAGGCCATGTAACACAGTGGTAAAAATGCCCCTGTGACAACTTTTTTTGCAATGTGTTGCTGCCATTAAATTCTAAGTTAATGATTTTCAAAAAAAAATGTCGTTTCTCAGTGTGAACATGAAATATCTTGTCTTTGCAGTCTATTCAATTGAATATAAGTTGAAAAGGATTTGCAAATCATTGTATTCTCTTTTTATTTACCATTTACACAACGTGACAACTTCACTGCTTTTGGCTCCAATGAGCCCAACCTTCCCCCAACCACCAGACCACACACACACACACACACACAAAAAGTGCTGTGAATTTGGAGCTGCATATACAAATAAAACATGGCAACTTGGTGAAAAAGATGCTGCACAACCCTGCAGAGACATAACACAGCACATACTTGTCACATCAGTGCAGTCAATTATTTGAATGTGGTGCACATACCATCCTCAAAAATGTGCATGTCATGGACACACACACAGGAAATATGGTGATAAACATCCTGAAGATGCATGCAGCTACTCGAGCCGAGCCCCGACTGCGACCTCACGTCCTCGCTGAAATATCAGATAAGACCGTTTTGAAGGCACAGACGAGCCCCCGAGCAAAAATAAAGGAAATGAGCATCAAGGACGAGCGAGGCCCCGTCCTCTTTTTGTCAGGGAATGCAGGTCAGCATCAGCTTTTAACATCTGTGCCAGCATCAACATTCTTACCACCAAGGATGGGAAAATAGATGTTATTACAGGGGTGTCCAAAGTGCGGCCCGGGTGCCATTTGTAGCCAAAAGCTGATTATTTTTTTTAACACATTGTAAGACAAAATATCACAGAAAAAAACACAAATAAGTGGAATAAAAGAGCAAACAGGTGAAAATGTAACGAGAAAAAGTTGACTAATGTTTTTCTTGAAAACTGTCATTGCTCAAAGAATAATAATGAAAAATTAATTATTGACAAATTCAAAGCTCCAATTAGTTCACATCAAATATTACACTTTGAATGTCTTTTTTTGGGAAACTATTGCATATGTTTGACATAAAAAAAATGTTTTAGTGACAGAAATAGCATAAAACAAAACAAAAAGAAAAATGAAAAAATTAATAAAAACATCTGAAGTTGATCTGAAGATTTAAGCGTTGAAAAAAAAAAATATATCTATTGTTTAACTTATTTTTAACACTTTTATGAGTAGGGCCCTTTTAGACCCCTGACAATTTTGGTGGGATTTTTTTTTAAACAGTCATTGCTGTAATAAAAAGCAAAATCAATGTTGTTATGAATAATTCAAACAGTTCACATAAAATTCACTTTGAATATTTTTTTGATAAATTATTGCATGTTTGAAATAAAAAAAATAGTTTTCTGTGACAAAAAGGACAAAAATAAAAATGAAAACATCTGAAGTTGATCTAGAGATTTAAATGGTTAAAAAAAAATGATTTGACTTAACTTATGAGTGAGGAGGCTCTTTTGTATCATCAATAATTTTTTTTTTCAAACTGTCATTGCTGAAAAAATAATAATGAATCAAAATCAATGTTATGAATTATTGACATATTCAAGGTACAAATTAGTTCACAATATTTTTTGGAGAAAATATTGCATGACATAAAACAACTAAGTTTTCCGTGACAAAAAGGGCATAAAACAGAAAAAAACACAAATAAGATCTGAAGTTGATCTAGAGGTATAAGTGTATAAAAAAAAAGATAAGAAATATTGTTTGACTCATTTTTAACACTTTTATGAGTGGGGCCCTTTTAGATCTCCAATATTTTTAGTGTTTTTTATTTTAACTGTTTTTGCTCAAAGTATAATAATGAATCCAAATCACTGTTATGAATTATTGACCTATCCAAGACTCCAATTACTTCACATCAAATATTCATTTCACTTTGACATTTTTTTTGGCATATTTTGTGTTTTTGCATTAAAAAAAACAGGGTTTTCTTTAACAAAAATGACATAACACATAAAAACTAAAACTTTATAGCGACAGAACGTTCCGAAGTTGATCTACAGATTTCAGTGTTGGAAAAAAATGTACACATGACTTATTTTTACAATTTTACATTTTCAATGACTGAGACAAAAAACATTTTCGGGGAAATATTTACTTTTTTATTTTACAAGAAAAAAGTATGTAATTTTACAAAATTGAAGTCAAATATATTATGATTATTAATTATCCTACACTTCTCTTTTGTAAAGTAAATCTGAACAGCCGACATGGGCATCTACATCAACTATATGATTTGCCTGAGAAGCTGGACAGGACATAAAAAAAAAAGAAAAAAAAAAAAGAAAAAAAAAAAATATATATATATATATATTATGAAAAAACTTTTTTTTTTTTTTTTTTCAAAAAGGTTAGTGATATGTGAGAAAAAAATTGTACTGTATAATAATTGTGAACTGTCGGAATATTTTCAGACGAAAGTTAAAATGTGACTTTTAATATTAATATTAATATTTTAATATTATTAGCAACAAAATAATTCGGAGAAATATTCGGAGAATTTTTTTTTATTTTACAAGAAAAAAGTATGTCATTTTACAAGATTTAAGCCAAACATAATATGATTTTTAAAAAAATTATTAAAAAAAAGGAATATGTGAAAAAAAAGTTATTGTACAATAATTTTGAACATTCGGAATATTTTCAGACAAAAGTTTTAATTTTACTTTCAATATTAATATTAATATTTTAATATTATGAGCAACAAAATATTCTTTAGAAATATTCAGATTTTTTATTTTACAAGAAAAAAGTATGTAATTTTACAAAATTAAAGTCAAGTACGTAATGGAAAAAAAATATATTTAGTTATTTTTACAAAAAAGTTAGTGATGTGTGAGAAAAAAAGGTTGTCCTTGTACAATAATTGTGAACTGTCGGAATATTTTTAGACGGAAGTTAAAATTTTACTTTTAATATTAATATTTTTAGCAACAAAATAATTTGTAGAAATATTCTGAGAATTTTTTTTTATTTTACAAGAAAAAAAGATGTAATTTTACCAGATTAAAGTCAAACATACTATGATAAAAAAAATTTAATAACAAAAAAGTAATATGTGAAAAAAAAGTTATCATTGTACAATAATTGTGAACATTCGGAATATTTTCAGACATAAGTTTGAATTTTACTTTCAATTATAATATTAATATTTTAATATTATGAGCAATAAAATCATTTTTTGAAATATTCAGATTTTTATTTTCATTTTACAAGAAAAAAGTATGCAATTTGACAAAATTAAAGTCAAATACATTATGAAAAAATTATATATTTAGTTTTTCTTACAAAAAAGTTAGTGATGTGTGAGAAAAAAAAGTTGTCCTTGTACAATAATTGTGAACTGTCGGAATATTTTCAGACGAAAGTTAAAATTTGACTTTTAATATTAATATACATATTTTAATATTATTAGCAACAAAATGATTTGTAGAAATATTCTGAGATTTTTTATTTTATTTTACAAGAAAAAAGTATGTAATTTTACAAGATTAAGGTCCAGATGCCCGAACCACCTCATCTGGCTCCTCTCGATGTGGAGGAGCAGCGGCTTTAGTTTGAGCTCCTCCCGGATGACAGAGCTTCTAACCCTATCTCTAAGGTAGAGCCCTGCCACCCGGCGGAGGAAACTCATTTCGGCCGCTTGTACCCATGATCTTGTCCTTTCGGTCATAACCCAAAGCTCATGACCATAGGTGAGGATGGGAACGTAGATCGACCGGTAAATTGAGAGCTTTGCCTTCCGGCTCAGCTCCTTCTTCACCACAACGGATCGATACAGCGTCCGCATTACTGAAGACACCGCACCGATCCGCCTGTCGATCTCACGATCCACTTTTCCCTCACTCGTGAACAAGACTCCGAGGTACTTGAACTCCTCCACTTGGGCATCTGGTCAGAATGCCACCCGAACGCCTCTCTCAGGTGGTGTTTAGGGCACGTCCAACCGGTAGGAGGCCACGGGGAAGACCCAGGACACGTTGGGAAGACTATGTCTCCCGGCTGGCCTGGGAACGCCTCGGGATCCCCCGGGAGGAGCTGGACGAAGTGGCTGGGGAGAGGAAAGTCTGGGCTTCCCTGCATAGGCGGCTGCCCCCGCGACCCGACCTCGGATAAGCGGAAGAAGATGGATGGATGGATGGATGGAAGATTAAGGTCAAACATACTATTATTATTTTAATTTTTTATAACATAAGTAATATGTGAGAAAAAAAGTTATCATTGTACAATAATTGTGAACATTGGGAATATTTTCAGACAAAAGCTTGATTTTACTTTCAATATTAATATTTTAATATTATGAGCAACAAAATATTTTTTAGAAATATTCAGATTTTTTTTTATTTTACAAGAAAAAAAGTATGTAAATTTACAAAATTAAAGTCAAATACATTCTGAAAAAATTACATATATATATATTTTTTTTACAAAAAAGTTAGTAATTTGTGAGAAAAAAGTTGTTTCAATTTAGAGTACCGTATTTTTCGGACAATAAATCGCAGTTTTTTTCATAGTTTGGCCGGGGGTGCGACTTATACTCAGGAGCAACTTATGTGTGAAATTATTAACACATTAGCGTAAAATATCAAATAATATTATTTATCTCATTCACGTAAGAGACTAGACGTATAAGATTTCATGGGATTTAGCGATTGGGAGTGACAGATTGTTTGGTAAACGTATAGCATGTTCTATATGTTATAGTTATTTGAATGACTCTTACCATAATATGTTACGTTAACATACCAGGCACCTTCTCAGTTGGTTATTTATGCCTCATATAACGTACACTGCAACACTAAAATGGTCCCTAGTGTGTGAATGTGAGTGTGAATGTTGTCTGTCTATCTGTGTTGGCCCTGTGATGAGGTGGCGACTTGTCCAGGATGTACCCCACCTTCCGCCTGAATGCAGCTGAGATAGGCTCCAGCACCCCCCGCGACCCCAAAAGGGACAAGCAGTAGAAAATGGATGGATGGAAGTTCGAATTTTACTTTCAGTAATAATATTAATGTTTTAATATTATGAGCAACAAAATAATTTTTTGAAATATTCAGATTTTTTTTTCATTTTACAAGAAAAAAGTATGTAATTTGACAAAGGGTATGGGGCGGTATAGCTCGGTTGGTAGAGCCGCCGTGCCAACAACTTCAGGGTTGCTTCCGCCCTCCTAGTCACTGCCGTTGTGTCCTTGGGCAAGACACTTTACCCACCTGCTCCCAGTGCCACCCACACTGTTTTAAATGTAACTTAGATATTGGGTTTCACAATGTAAAGCGCTTTGAGTCACTTGAGAAAAAGCGCTATATAAATGTATTTCACTTCACTAAAGTCAAATACATTATGAAAAAATTATATATTTTGTTTTTTTACAAAAAAAGTTAGTGATGTGTGAGACAAAAAAGTTGTCCTTGTACAATAATTGTGAACTGTCGGAATATTTTCAGACGAAAGTTACAATTTGACTTTTAATATTAATATGAATATTTTAATATTATTAGCAACAAAATGATTTGTAGAAATATTCTGAGATTTTTACAATGAATTTTACAAGATTAAGGTCAAACATACTATTATTATTATTATTTTTTTTTTTATAACATAAGTAATATGTGAGAAAAAAGTTATCATTGTACAATAATTGTGAACATTGGGAATATTTTCAGACAAAAGTTTGAATTTTACTTTCAATATTAATATTTTAATATGAGCAACAAAATATTTTTTAGAAATATTCAGATTTTTTATTTTATTTTACAAGAAAAAAAGTATGTAAATTTACAAAATTAAAGTCAAATACATTCTGAAAAAATTATATATATAGATTTTTTTACAAAAACGTTAGTAAATTGTGAGAAAAAAGTTGTTCAAAATTAGAGTACCGTATTTTTCGGACTATAAATCGCAGTTTTTTTCATAGTTTGGCCTTATACTCAGGAGCGACTTATGTGTGAAATTATGAACATATTAGCGTAAAATATCAAATAATATTATTTAGAGACTAGACGTATAAGATTTCATGGGATTTAGCGATTAGGAGTGACAGATTGTTTGGTAAACGTATAGCATGTTCTATATGTTATAGTTATTTGAATGACTCTTACCATAATATGTTACGTTAACATACCAGTTGGTTATTTATGCCTCATATAACGTACACTTATTCAGCCTGTTGTTCACTATTCTTTATTTATTTTAAATTGCCTTTCAAATGTCTATTCTTGGCTTTTATCAAATAAATTTCCCCAAAAAATGTGACTTATACTCCAGTGCAACTTATGTTTTTTTTTTACCTTCTTTATTATGCATTTTCGGCCGGTGCCACTTATACATATTCTAGTCCGAAAAATACGTTATTTTTTTTAAATTTCAGCTATAATATTGAAAGCTCAAATGTCCTGCAGCTTAAGGACGTGACATGACAAGGGTGCTGAGGAGAAAATGAGACATGAAAAGCAAGAGGCTAAATGACAATAAAAGACTGTTTTGCATGCACCTTTGTTTACGATGCATTATTGATGAGCGACTTCTAAGAAAACACGAACAACACATCCTCACGGGCTAATGTGTTGTTGTCGCTCAGGAAACTGCAGCGAGCGCACAAATGATTGTTGCGGGGCGTTCAATATTCTGGCAGGCAAAGAACAGAACAGAAGAAATTAATCAACGTCGGAGGAAAAACTGATTAGTGTCCCAAAGGCAGACGCCTTGTGCTGTGACAACAAAATGCAAAGCGGCTTGGGAAAGGCGATGACGGAGTACACACAGACGACAAAAAAACTGATTGCGGCCATGCGGTTGTCAGGATAGGCTACACCAGGGGTGTCCAAACGATGGCCCGCGGGCCAAATGCACCAGCACGGCACCAGGTCACTAAGCAATTTTGCCGGGAGCTGTGTATTTTTGTTGTCTGATGGCTCAGATTGTGTCGCCATCTGGTGGCCATCAAAAGTAACTCAATCATTAATTGTACTTGCAAGGGTACCAAGCACAGCATTACTTGTAAGACCAAATCCTAACAACCTTTCCTCATGGTGCAGAAACAAAAAAATCAACTAGAACAAAAATTCACCACACATGTTCACATATAACACAACATGCTCATTTAGCTTTGTGGATATCATAAAAAAACGTCCAATCAAAATGACGCCCATTTAAATCTGTTACAATGCATGATGGGAAAATGCAAGACACTCTCCACATGTATCCATGTTTGACATGGATACATGTGTTATTGTACTCTTAATATACGAGTACAATAACGTGTGTTATTGTACTCTTAATATACGACTACAATGACGTGTGTTATTGTACTATTAATATACGATTACAATAATTATATATCCATTACATTATTATAATATGTACTCATATATAGGCTTTATATATGTTTATATATACACAGTATAAGTACATGTGTATATATATATATATATATATATATATATAGACACACACACACACACACACACACACGGTTGTTAGATAAGAAAAGAACCGATACCATGGACTCTAATCCCTTTTTGAGAACCGGTTCCCGTTATCGAGGCCACTATAGTAAAGAAAAAGAGTTGGTTCTTTATTCGAATCCCTGGGAACGAATCCCGTCCCACAGGAAATGCCCTGTGGAACATCACAGGAAATGACGTATCTCAGTCTATTGACTGAGCTACGTCATTTCCTGTGATGTCACACAAGCAGCAAAAATAATGGACCGGAAAAAACGTCTCAAGGCATGGCTTCATTTTACAAACAAATACGACGAGGAAACGGCAATATGCAATTATTGCCAGGCTTCGCTCTCATGTAAGGGGGGGGGTTGGAGTACAACAAGCATGTTGAAACATTTTCAGGCTGTACACAACCTGAATGTTCGAGAACCGTGTCGTGTCTTCGACATGTGGAGAAGCAGCGACAGAGATGGTGAAGCGCGCCCCTCTTCCTCTGCTTCAAACCTGCAGACCCAGCTCCAGTGATAGTGGCGGTGAGTAACTAACGTTAACTGTTGCTGGTTAATTTCCATATTTGCTCACTTGTAATCTTTAGGCTAAAATAAGGTTACCTCTTATGTCAACCAGGACTGCAGTAATGTTAGCTAGACTAACGTTACCTAAGCATAGTCAGTGGCTAACGGTAACGTTAACCTTTTTGTATGTGTCTGATAACGTTAACGTTATCTTGTAGCCTACACCACTCCAGAGTCTGCAGGTCTGTCTAATAAACTAGTGCTTTCTTTCTTTCTTTAGTTTATTTCGTGCATGAACACACTTACAGTATAACACATCAGTTTCATATCATTTCACTTTACATCATGTCCGAAAAGGAGTAGGAAGAAGTAAAGCTTATTTAAATCGTACCCCTTTCCCACTTCAGAGCGTTTACAAATATATACATCATTTACTGACCTTTCTATAATAAAATAACATCTGTGAATTAGTATATACAACAGTTGTGTAATATGTAATTAATTAATTCAGTCATTATTAATATACTGAGATGAAGAATATCTTATTTTCAATAAGGTTGAAAGTATTTCTCATAATTCTTCTTTGTACTTTGTAAGCACTATTTGTTTGAGCAACCTCTTAAAGTGGATTATATCAGTACAATGTTTAACTTCATTACTTCATCATTTAATCCCACATACTAATGCTAAAGACTTAATAAC